>NC_045618.1:85997586-86298211 GCF_009829155.1 Mustela erminea
CTCTTTTTTTTTTTTTTTAAAGATTTTATTTATTTATTTGACAGACAGAGATCACAAGTAGGCACAGAGAGAGAGGAGGAAGCAGGCTCCCCGCTGAGCAGAGAACCCGATGCGGGGCTTGATCCCAGGACCCTGGGATCATGACCTGAGCCAAAGGCAGAGGCTTTAACCCACTGAGCCACCCAGGCACCCCAACAGATCTCTTTAATTAAGAATAAAAGAAAGTCAGGAAACAAGATGGCTTAAACAACTGGAAAACAGGAGCTATAAATGAACCAAGAAAAACTGCAGGAAGAGCACATTTGTTGAGCAAGAACAGAAGTCTTAGACACGTCAAGTTCGAGATGCCTATTAGATATCCAAGTGAAGATGCTAACTTGGCATTTGAATATTTGAGTTTAAGATTCAGGGGTGCCTAGGTGGCTCAGTCAGTTAGGCGTCTGACTTCGGCTCAGGTCATGATCTCCGGGCCCTCCCTACTGAGCAGGAAGTCTGCTTCTGATCCTCTGACCCTCCCCCTTACTTGTGCCCTGTCTCTCTCAAATGAATAAATAAAATCTTAAAAAAAAAAAAAAAAAAAGACTCAGAGTTCAAACAAGAGGTCTCAGACTAGAAATAAAATTGTAGATGATACAGTAAATACATGACATTTAAAGCCAGAGGAATGGATGAGATGAACCAGAGAATAAGTAGAAAGATCCAAGAACTGATTTGGGGCCCTTCAACAATGCAATGATCAGGGACATATGAAAAAATCAGTAAAAAATTCTGAGAAGTGGCCAGTGAGTTAGAAGAAAAACAGGAGGGATGCTATTCTGAAGAACAAGTAAGAAGTGTTTGAATAGGGAAGGAATGTTCTATCCTATAAAATGTTCCTGACAAGTCCAGTAAGATTAGGATTGGAAAATGTACATTTGGGACACCTGGGTGGCTCCATCCGCTAAACATCTGACTCTTGATTTTGGCTCACGTCATGATCTCAGGGTCATGAGATCAGGCCCCACATCACACCCCATGCTGAACATGGAGCCTGCTTAAGATTTTCTCCTTCCCCCTCTCGCACTCCTCCCTCCACTTGTGCATGTGCTCACTCTCTCTTAAAAAAAAAAAAAAAAAAAAGTACATTTGATTTAACAAAGTGGAGGTCACATGTGGTCTTGACAAGAACAGTCTGCTTTAAAAAATGAATGACAGGGCGCCTGGGTGGCTCAGTGGATTAAAGCCTCTGCCTTCAGCTCAGGTCATGATCCCAGGGTCCTCGGATCGAGCCCCAAATCGGGCTCTCTGCTCAGCATGGAGCCTGCTCCCTCCTCTCTCTCTGCAAGCCTCTCTGCCTACTTGTGAGCTCTGTCAAAAAAATAAATAAAATCTTAAAATAAATAAATAATGAATGAATGAATGACTATAATGAACTCCTACAAATCAACGACAAAAAAAAGACAACCTAACAGAATATGGGAAAAAGCAGATGAATAGGCCCTTCATAAAAAGATGCTCAATTTCAGTACTGATGAAGAAAAAAGCAAATTAAAACAAGGAAAAAAAATGAAATAACATTTCACACATTTGGGGCAGCAAACATTAAAATGTGACTCTGTAACTAAAGGGGGAAGATATAAGGAAATAAGAACTCACAAACACTACTAAAGAAAATGTAAATTATTATAACCATGTTGGAAGACAATTTGGCATTAACAGTAAAGTAAGGATGATAATGTACAATTCCTCCAACCCAGTAACTCCACTTCTGAGTATATATCCTAAGGAAATTCTCCCACACGTGCAAAAGAAATACATACACAGGAATATTCAGTGTAGCACTATTTGGAATGGTGAGAAATTGGAAACAACTTAAAAAACACTGACAGAAAAATGAGTAAGTAAAATGTGAAATAATCATAAATTGCAATACCAGAAAGTAGCTAAAATGAATGAACTACAGCTATGAATCAACAACACAACTCAAATACATAGGGTTAATGCAAAAAGAAAGCACCAGATGACAGTACCCTATGACACAAATTATATAAATCTTAAAGTTGTCTAGAAAAACAATATGTAATTTTTATTAACATATATACATTAGAGAGTGAAAGTTAAGGAAAAAACAAAATGAATGTTTTATCAAGAAAATTGACAAATGTAGGTATTGAGTATATTAAAAAATTATACTGTACAATGGAATACCGAGCCATATATTTGAAATATTTAATAATTATTTTATTTTAAAAGATTTTATTTATTTATTTGACACAGAGAGAAAGATCGCAAGGAGGCAGAGAGGCAGGCAGAGAGAGACAGTGAAGCAGGCATCCCCCTGAGCAGAGAGCCTGATGTGGGGCTCGATCCCAGGACTCTGAGATCATAATCTGAGCTGAAGGCAGAGAGGCTTAACCCACTGAGCCACCCAAATACCCCCTATTAAATAATTATTTTATTGTAGGGGCACCTGAGTGGCTCGGTCATTAAGCATCTGTCTTCACCTCAAGTCATGGTCCCAGGGTCCTGGGATTAAACCATGCATCAGGGGCTCCCTGCTCAGTGGGGAGCCTGCCTCTCCCACTGCCCCTGCTTGTGTTCCCTCTCTCGCTGTCCTATTCTCTGCCAAATAAGTAAATAAAATCTTTTTTAAAAAGTTTTTTTTTGAATTTTTTTGTTAGTAACCAAAAGTGAATCACCTGCAAAACTGCCTGGGTACCAGCTCGTATGTTCTGTTCTGTGACTTCTTCAGAAGCATTATGAAGAACATCTTGGTAGGTGCCATTTTTTGCCCAAGTGGAATTTCGAACATGATCAGCAATATCGGTCCCATTTTCCTAAAAAAAAAAAAATATCAAGTTTTCATATTTCATTAAGAATGCTGCAACAACAACAACAACAAAAAAAAGAGAATGCTGCAACAGGGGCGCCTGGGTGGCTCAGTGGGTTGAGGCCTCTGCCTTCAGCTCAAGTCATGATCCCACAGTCCTGGGATCCAGCCCCGCATCGGACTCTCTGCTCAGCAGGGAGCCTGCTTCCTCCACTCTCTCTCTCTCTCTGCCTGCCTCTCTGCCTACTTGTGATCTCTGTCTGTCAAATAAATAAAAAAAAACTTAAAAAAAAAAAAGGATGTTGCAACAAAACAGTAACCTGAAGTAAACTGGAAATTATAAGCATCTTCTCAGAAGATGTTTCATTTGGTTAGAAAAGCAACATATGTTCACTGTAGAAAACGTTCTTCTCATTAACAAAAATATAAATAATATTTTAAAAATCTGTAAGGGTCAGACTGAAATTTTATCACTTTAGATACAGAGCCATTTTTCTATGTGCCTAATGTATAAACTTCCCTTCTGTACCTTACACACTTAAAAATGGGATTACATTACTTAAAATTCTGTAAAACATGAATTTTGTTCTAAAGTAAATGCCAGAAACCAAAAAACTTCAATAAAACAATAGAAAATAGTGTCTATTTATTTTACTTTAGAGTATTAAAATTCTTATGACTCAGATAAGAATATTAGGTACTTCAATCCACCAAGATTGCATCTTACTGCTTGAATTTTAACTGTCAAAAGTCTTGCAGACTAAGGAGTTCCCTCAGGTGAAAAGTCAGAAAAACAGACATCTCACTCAGAGTTGTTCCCTTTTTTTATGTTTCCTTCTAGTTTCCTCCTGGTTTTGGTCACTCACTAATATTTTCAAATAGTTCATTGGTTTTTTTCTTTTTTAAAATATTTTGTCTAGAGCTTATAACTGCAATATGTAGGGATGCCTGAGTGGCTCAGATGGTTAGGCATCTGCCTTTGGCTCAGGTCATGATCCCAGAATCCTGGGATTGAGCCCCAAATCAGGCTCTCTGCTCGGCAGGAAGTCCGCTTCTACCTCTCTTTCTCCCCACTGTTCCCCCTGCTTATGCTCTCTCATTCTCTGTCAAATAAATAAATAAAGTCTTTAAAAAAATAATAATAATAACTGCAGGGATGCCTGGGTGGCTCAGTGGGTTAAAGCCTCTGCCTTCGGCTCAGGTCATGATCCCAGGGTCCTGCGATCGAGCCCCGCATCGGGCTCTCTGCTCAGCGGGGAGCCTGCTTCCCTCTCTCTCTCTCTGCCTGCCTCTCCGACTACTTGTGATTTCTCTCTGTCAAATAAATAAATCTTTAAAAATTAATTAATTAATTAATTAATTAACCACCAAAGTTAAAAAAAAAAGTTACCAAATCATTTCTATCCAGATTTAGTCTTTTTGTTTGAGTCCATGTCACATGCCCCAACTTTTTGGTTAGAATCTGGCCTATGAGGAGGATTAAAAAATTGAAGAACAAGAATTGATTTACTGGGGCGCCTGGGTGGCTAAGTGGGTTAAAGCCTCTGCCTTCAGCTCAGGTCATGATTGGGATCGAGCCCCACATTGGGCTCTCTGCTTAGCGGGTAGCCTGCTTCCTTCTTTCTCTGCCTGCCTCTCTGCCTACTTGTGATCTGTCAACTAAGTAAATAAAATCTTAAAAAAAAAAAAAAAAAGAACTGATTTACACTTAAAGAATAAATGATACCAGGTACTAAAATTTCACTTCCACTCTGTCTTTCCTCATCTTTTCTCCTCTATGAGTAAACTCCAGCCTTTCTTATCACAGACCAGTTTATTCTACAGTTAAGGATGTTTTCTATGCTGTAATGAGCACTAATACAAAACCTTATAAGAAAGAATTCAGAATATTCTGGTTTAACTACCCAACTCCTAGAATAAGACAGGTAAGGGGAAATTGTAGTTCGGTAATCATCCTTAAGAAATATGTACTACAACATTCATTTTTACGTAGTACCATAATTTTATATTTTATACCTTTTTATTGAAGTATAATTGATATACAATATTTATGTAAGTTTCAGGTATACAACATAGTGATTCAACATTTATATACATTTCAAACTCATCACCACAATTTAAGTGCAATTGCCATCTGTTACCTTACAAAGTTATTAAAATACTATTAACTATATTTTCTATGCTATTCTTTGTAACTCTGTAACTTCTTTATAACTTGAAGTTTCTATCTCTTAATCCCCTTCACCTAAATAGGTGCTTATCTCACCCACCCCACCGGCAACCACCAGCAGGTTCTCTGTATTTATGAGTCTGTTCCCATTTTCTTTTTTCATTTATTTTTTTATAAACTACATACAAGGGAAATCATATGGTATTTCTCTTTCCCTGACTTATTTCACTCAGCGTTAACACCCTCTAGGTCCACCCATGTTGCCACAAATGGTAAGATTCATTCTTTCTTAGGGCTAAGTAAGTTCAAGTTTGTGTGTGTATGTAGAGAGAGAGAGAGAGAGAGCACATTTTCTTTATCCTTTCATCTACTGATGGGACACTTAATTGTTTCCGTATCTTGGCTACTATAAAGATGCAATGAACACAGGAGTGCAGATATCTTTTCGAATTAGTGTTTTCATTCAACTAAATACTCAGAAGTGGAATTGCTGATCATATGGTATTTTTATTTGTAATTTTTTGAGTAATCTCCAACTGTTTTCCATAGTGTACCAATTTCCATTCCCACCAACAGGAACAAGAGTTCGTTTCTCCACATCCTAAAAAACACTCATTTTTTTGTTTTGTTTTGTTTTCTGACTACCATTCTGATGGGGGGTGAAATGGTATCTCACTGTAGTTTTGATTTGCACTTCCCTGATGATTAGTGATGTTGAGCATCTTTTCATGTGTCTGTTGGCCCTGTATGCTTCTTTTAAAAATGTTCATTCAGATTCTCCATTCATTTTTTAATCAGATTGTTTTATTGGTGTAGAATTGTAGGAGCTCTTTATGTATTTTGGATATAAAGCCCTTATACATCCCCCCATTCAGTAGGTTGCATTTTTATTTTGCTGATGATTTCCTTTGCTATGCAAAAGCTTTTCAGTTTGATGTAGTCCCGACTGCTTATTTTTGTTTTTGTTGCCCTTGTGTGAGGAGGCAGATCAAAAAAATATTATTAAGACACATGTCAAAGAGCATAAATCTATGTTTTCTTTCAGGAGTTTTATGGTTTCAGGTCTTACACTTAGGTCTTTAATCCATTTTGAGTTTATTTTTGTGTATGGTGTAAGAAAGTGGTCCAGTTTCATTCTTTTACATGTAGCTGTACAGTTTTCCCACACCACTGAAATCCCACACCAGATGAAACAGTCTTTACTCCATTGTATGTTTTGCCACCGGTGTCATAGATTAATTGACCAAGTAAGTGTGAGTTTATTTCTGGGCTCTCTGTCCTGTTTCATTGATCTATGTGTCTCTTTTTGTGCCATTACCATACTGTTTTGATTACTACAACTTTGTAGTATAGTTTGAAATCCAGAAGTGTATAGTATAGGTTGAAATACCTCTAGCTTTATTCTTTTTTTCCTCAAGACTGCTTTGACTATTCAGAGTATTTTGTAGTTCCATAAAAATTTTAGTGTTATTGGCTCTGTGAAAATTGCTACTGGTATTCTGATAGAAATTGCAGTGAAATCTGTAGATTGCTTTGGAAAGTATGAACATTTTAACAATGTTAATTCTTCCAATCCATGAGCATGGTATATCTTTCCATTGTGTCTTCTTCCATTTCTTTCATCATTGTCTTACAGTTTTCAGTGAACAGGTCTTTCACTTTATTGGTAAAATTTACTCCTAGATATTTTATTCTTTTTGATGCAACTGTAAATGGAATTGTTTTCTTAATTTCTCTTTCTGCTATTTCTGTTATTTTGTTATTAATATAGAAATGCAACAGATTTCAGTATATTATCCTATGATTTTACTGAATTTATTAGTTTGAACAGTTTTTTGATGGAATCTTTAATGTTATCTATGTATAGTACTATGTTATTTGTAAACAGTGAGAGCCTCACTTCTTAATAATTTGGATGCCTTTTATTTCTTTTCTTGTCTGATTGCTGTGGCTAGGACTTCCAAAACTATGTTGAATAAAAGTGGTAAGAGTAAACATCCTCGTCTTATTCCTGATCTTAGAGGAATTGCTCTATTTTTTCACCACTGAGTATGATGTCAGCCATGGGTTTTTCATATATGGTCTTTATTAAGGTATATTCCCTCTAAACCCACTTTGTTAAGTTTTTATCATAAATGGATGCTGAATTTTGTCAAGTACTTTTTCTGCATCTATTGAAATGATCATATGGGTTTTACCCTTCCTTGTTAATATGGTGCATCACTGATTGATTTGCAAATACTGAACCATCCTTGCATCCCTTGAATAAATCCCACTTAAACATAGTGAATGATTCTTTTAATGTATTTCTGAATGCAGTCTGCTATTTTGTTGAGGATTTTTGCATCTATGTTCACCAAGGGTACTGGTCTATAGTTTCTATAGTTTTCTTTGTGTCTGGTTTTGCTATCAGGGTAATGTTAGCCTCACAGAATATATCTGGAAGATTTCATTACCCTTGGATCTTTTGGAATAGTCTGAGAAAAACAAGTATCAACTCTTCCTTAAATGCCTGATGGAATATTTTAAAATTTTTTATTTTTTTAATTACCTTTCAGTGTATTAGAATTCATTGTTTATGCACCACACCCAGTGCACCATGCAATACGTGCCCTCCACAATAGCCACCATAAGGCTGGCCCAACTCCCCATCCCCCGCCCCCTCAAAACCCCCAGATTGTTTTTCAGAGTCCACAATCTCTCATGGCTTATCTCCCACTCCAATTTCCCTCAACTCCCTTCTCCTCTCCATCTCCCCAAGTCCTCCGTGTTATTTCTTACGCTCCACAAATAAGTGAAACCATATGATTACTGACTCTCTCTGCTTGACTTATTTCACTCAGCATAATCTCCCCCAGTCCTGTCCATGTTGATACAAAAGTTGGGTATTCATCCTTCCTGATGGAGGTATAATATTCCATAGTGTATTTGGACCAAATCTTCCTTATCCATTCATCCGCTGAAGGGCATCTTGGTTCTTTCCACAGTTTGACGACCGTGGCCATTGCTGCTATGAACACTGGAGTACAGATGTCCCTTCTTTTCAGTACATCTGTATCTTTGGGGTAAATACCCAGTAATGCTATTGCAGGGTCACAGGGAAGCTCTATTTTTAATTTCTTGAGGAATTGCCACATTGTTCTCCAAAGTGGCTGCGCCAACTTGTAGTCCCACCAACAGTGTAAGAGGGTTCCCCCTTCTCACATCCTCTCCAATACACGTTGTTTCCTGTCTTGTTAATTTCTGCCATTCTAACCGGTGTAAGGTGGTATCTCAATGTGGTTTTAATCTGAATCTCCCTGATGGCTAGTGATGATAAGCATGTTTTCATGTGTCTGATAGCCATTTTTATGTCTTCATTGGAGAAGTGTCTGTTCATGTCTTCTGCCCATTTTTGGACATAATTATCTGTTTTGTGTGTGTTGAGTTTGAGAAGTTCTTTTTCGATCCTGGATATCAGCCTTTTGTCTGTACTGTCATTTGCAAATATCTTCTCCCATTCTGTGAGTTGCCTCTTTTTTTTGTTGACTGTTTCCTTTGCTGTGCAGAAGCTTTTGATCTTGATGAAGTACCAAAAGTTCATTTTCACTTTTGTTTCCTTTGCCTTTGGAGACATATCTTGAAAGAAGCTGCTGTGGCTGATATCAATGCCTGATAGAATTTGACTGTGAATCCATTTAGTCCTGGACTCTTATTTGTTAGGAGTTTCTTGATTATCAAAATCAATTTCATTACCAGCAATGTTCAGATTTTCTCTGTCTTCCTGATTCAGTTTTGAAACACTGTATGTTCCTACGAATTTATACTTTTCCTAGGCTGTCCCATTTGTTGGTGTGTAATTTTTTGTAATAGTGTCTTATAAATAAGCCTTTGTATTCCTATTGAACCAGCTGCTACTTCTCATTCTTCATTTCTTATTTATTTGGGTCCTTTCTCTTTTTCTCGATGCATCTGGCTAATGTTCTATCAATTTTGTCCATCTTTTCAAAGAACCAGCTCTTAGTTTCATCTATCTTTTCTAGCGTACTTTTAGTCTGTTTCATTTATTTTTCCTCTGATCTTTATGACTTTCTTCTACTAACTTTGGGCTTTGTTATTCTTTTTCTAGTTCTTTTAGGCATAAGGTTAGATTGTATATTTGAGATCTTCCTTGATCATTCAGGTATGCCTATATTTACATAAACTTCTATCTTAGAACTGTTTTTGCTATGTTCCAAAGATTTTGGAATATTGTCTTTTTACTTATCCCAAGGTATTTCTTTTTTTCCTCAAGGTATTTTTTTTTTCCTTCATTGACCCACTGCTTATTGGGTAGCATGTTGCTTACTCTCTCTGTCTTTGTTTTTTCCTTCTAATTTATTTTTAGTTTTCTAATATTGTGCTTAGAAAAGATGCTTGATATGATTTCAATCTTCTTAAATTTACTGAGACTTGTTTTGTGGCCTAATATGTGACCTATCTTGTAGAATGTTCCATGTACATTAAAAAAAAAGTGTATTTTGCTGTTTTTTTGTTTTTGTTTTTTTTTAAAGATTTTATTTATTTATTTGACAGAGAGAGATCACAAGTAGGCAGAGAGGCAGGCAGAGAGAGAGGAGGAAGCAGGCTCCCTGCTGAGCGGAGAGCCCGATGCGGGACTCGATCCCAGGACCCTGAGATCATGACCTGAGCCGAAGGCAGCGGCTTAACCCACTGAGCCACCCAGGCGCCCCTATTTTGCTGTTTTTAGATGGAATGTTCTGTACATATTTACTTCAGTCCATCTGATCTAATGCCTCATTCAAAGTCACTATTTCCTTATTAATTTTCTATCTGGACAATCTATCCATTGATGTAAGTGGGGTGTTAAAGTTCCCTACTATTACTGTATAACTGTCAATTTCTCCCTTTAATATCTGCTTTATACATTTAGATACTCCCATGTTAGATGCATATACATTTACAAATATTATATTCCTTTGCTAGACTGCTCCCTCCATCATTATGTTATGCCCTTCTCTGTCTTTTTTACAGTCTTTGTTTCAACATCTATTGCATCTGATACAACTTTATTGATCAATTCCATTTGCATAGATAATCTTTTCTATCCCATCACTTTTTGTCTGTATGTGTCTTGTAGGCAGCATACAGATAGGTCTTGGTTTTTTTTTTTAAATCTATTCAATTATTTTTAAAATTTTTAAAATCAATTTTGATGACTTTTGATTGAAAATTTAGTCCATGTACATTAATTATTGATAGGCCTTATTACTGCCATTTTCATTGTTTTCTTGCTGTTTTTGTAATTCTTCTCTGTTCCTTTATTCTTTCTTGCTGTCTTCTCTTGTAATTTGATGACAATCTTCAGTTTTGTACTTGGATTCCTTTATTTTTTATTTAACTATTGCAGGTTTTTTGTTTATGGCTACTATAGGTCCATGTATAACACCCTATGTGTTAGTCATCTATTTTAAGTTAGGTCACTTAAGCTCAAATACATTCTAATTGTACTACATTTTTACTTCCCCCTTACCACGTATTATGTATCTGACACATATTTTACATGTTTTTATTTTGTGTATCCCTTACCTAGTTATTTTAAATATAGTTGATTGTACATTTTTACCTCCCCCTCACCACGTATTATGTATCTGACACATATTTTACATGTTTTTATTTTGTGTATACCTTACGTAGTTATTGTAAATATAGTTGATTTTACCACTTTTTTCTTTTAACCTTCATGTTAGCTTTTAAAGTGATTGACATACTTCCTTTATTGTATGTTTGCTTTTACCAGTTATAGGAGTGCTGACAATCCTGACTCCACTGATGGCTCTCCACCTTGTTCGTATTTGCTTGATGACCTCTCTTGGGGCTATTTTAGAAATGTCTGCCACGCCTGGGGTGGGGGAAGCTTGCTCTGACCACCCATAAATCTGTTAGAGATGATGCAGTCTTTATCTTTCCTGATGCACAGATGGCACAAGATCTAATTAAAAGGTTAGCTGTCAATTAAGTGCATGCAAACCCTTTGATCACATTATAATGCCCTTCTGCATATCTCTTGCTCTATAAAATCTATGGACTAAGGCCTAGACTTTGTGGAGGATAGCTGTACAGCATCTGGATCATCATGTCTTTCATCACCGCATCGGTAAACAACCCTGAATAAAACTCTGTAAACCATAAGGAGTTGCCTTCTTTGATTTCCAGTCTCAAAGTGTCTTCTCAGCTTGGGGAGTACTCTACTGTCCCTCCCCTATCTTCCAACACTAGTGAAATGTTTTATTTCATAAATTTTTTACTTCTAGTTATGGCTTTTTCTTTGCTGCATAAAAAAGTCACTTTAACATTTCCTATAAGGCTGATGCAGTGGTGATGAAGCCTCTAACTTTTGTTTGAGCAACTCTATTTCCCCAGTTCTGAATTATAACCTTGCTGGGTATTCTTGGTTGTAGGATTTTTTTCCTTTGAGCACATTAAATACACCAAGCCATTCCCTCTGGCCTGCAAGTTTCTGCCAGAATTCAGTTGGAGAGTCTTATAGGTGTTCCCTCACATGTAAGTTGCTTTTCTCTTGCTGCTTTTAAAATTCTCTATAACTCCTGACATTTTAATTATTATGTGTCTTGATGTGGACATCTTTGGGTTCATCTTATTTGAGTTTATCTCTGCTTCCTAAACCTGGATGATTCTGTTTCTTTCTCCAGTTTAGAAAAGTTCTTAGCTGTTATTCCTTCAAATAAGTTCTCTGCCCCTTTCTAACTCTCTTCTTCTGGGACCCTTATAATGCAAATTTAATACTTTTGATGTTGCCCTAGAGGTCTCTCACCCTATCTTATATAAAATTCTTTTTCCTTTTGCTGCTCAGCTTGGATGACTTCCAGTATTCTGTCTTCCAGATCACTGATCCATTCTTCTGCACCCTCTCCCCTGGTAGTTGATTCCCTCTGGTATATTTTTGAGTTATTGTATTTTTCAGATCTGATTTTTTTTTTAATTTTCTATTTTTTGGTTGAAGTTCTGAGTTTATCCACTCTACTCCTAAGTTCAGTGAGCATCTTTATGACTATCACTTTTAACTCTATCAGGTAGATTCCTTTCCATTTAGTTATTTTCCTGAAATTTTTTTTTCTTGTTCTTTCATTTGGAACATATTCCTGTCTCCTCATTTTGTCTGACTTTCTGCATTTGTTTCCATGTATTAGATAGTAGTCAGCTACATCTCCTGGTCTCAAAGGTAATAGCCTTATGTGGAAGATGCCCTGTAGGGTCCAGAAGCACAATCCCTTCCTCCCCCAGTTACCCAAACTAGGTGCTCCAGCTATGTCCCGTGTCTGTGCAGTAAACACCCTTCAGTTGTTGAATGAGCTCTAACTGCTTCGTATTCTGATAGGCAGGGCTGCCCCCCAAGGCCAACTGGTTGCAATGCCCAGCCAGGACTATGAGTGCCCTGGTGGGAGGAGGTGGACCCTGGTGCAGCTGGCTTAAAGGCCCACCCACAATGCTGTGGGTGTGCTAGTGAACACGACCAGTCCCCCAGGGCATGAGTCACTTTGGAGGGACACCAGTCCCAGCCAAGGCTGCCCAGGGGATATGGCAAAGTGGGAGCAGTTTATGAGAAGGTCCATCAGAGGGGTGGGCTGATTCTGCAGGAGAATGCCAGGGTGGGATGACTGGTGCTAGCAAGGTAGGTGGAGAATGTCAGAACTGGAGCCATTAAGCATTAAACTACTAGCTGGGCTAAATGAGCGCAAGAAAATAGTGCCCATTAGTGTTTCTATTTCTGAAAGAAAGTTCTTACAGATCCCTGTCCCTTCAATGTAAGCCCTAAAATCAGTCAAAAAATATCCTTTATGTACATCTCAGGTGCTCTGGAAACTGCTGTTTCCAGGTGCTCTGGAAACTGCTGTGTTGGATCTGAGAGTATGTGAGATTGTGGACGGGACAACTTGGAGCATTGTCTCAGTTTCCTATGGCCTTCTGGTTGTCCCAGGGGTAAGCCCAACGATTTTCAAAGCTCCTGAAGTTAAGCTCTGCTGATTTTCAAAGCCAGACATTGTGGGGTTCTCATTTTTCCTGTGCAGATCTCCAGAGTTGGGGTGTACAACATGGTGCTTAAATCCCTTGGTTCTCAGGTAGGATCTCTGGGCCTATGATGTGGGTTGCCAGACTAGGGATTTGGTTCCCAATCTGACCGTACCTCTGCCACACTTTACCCTTCTCGAGGTGCTTCCGCTCCCCATCTTTTCTTTTTTTTTTTTTTAAGTAACCATTATGCCCAACATGGGACCTAAATTCACAAACCCGAGATTAAGAGTCGCTCTACCAACTAAACCAGCCAGACTCCCTGTGGCTTTTTCTTTTTATCTTTAGCTGTGCAAGAGCTGGTCTCTTAGTCTTCAAGTCTTTCTCAGTGAGAGTTCTTTTTTAGTAGTTGCAGTCTTGGTGTATCTGTGGGAGAGGCAAGCTCAGGACCTGCCCATACTCTGCCATCCTCCTATCAGTCTCAAATATTACACCTTTTAAAATGGCATCTAATTTTGATCTACACAATGAATTAAAGAATCAGCATACTATCTCAACATTAATTCTTTAAAGTTGTGACACCAAAGAGCTTTAGGAAAGGGTACTGTGGTAACTGGTATATTACTTAAGTTGCAAAATACACTGAAAAGTATCTTTAACTTCCCATTTATTAAGTATATGTATGTCAACATGTTATTACACTTTTGTGAGAATCTAATCTATTAAACTTATAGTAAAATATATATTAAGTCTTATCAATTTACCTCTTCTCTCTTTTCTCCTTCTTCCATTGAAATAACATGGTCTGTGACATTGTCAATACAAGGTAAGTCAGAAGAAGAGATCACAATTTCTTCAGGCTCTTGCATAAACAAAGGTTTTTCTTCTTGCTGGATCCATTCTTGATATACTTTTACCACTTTTCTCATAGCTGCTGCTTCACAAATCGGTAATAAAAATGCCTAGTGGAAAAAGAAAAGATAACACACAGAATGATACATTTTACTTTGCCACAAAACACTAATACATATATTTTTATGTTGTTATAAAGTATGATATAATTGACTTTTAAAGATACAAAGTCAACCAACCCATTGTCAGAAAAAGCCTTTTGTTTCCAAATGATTTGTAAATACGCTGACATATAAATACTTTCAGTAGGGGTGCCTAGCTGGTTCAGTCAGTAAAGCATGCAACTCTTGATCCCAGGGTCATGAATTCAAGACCCACAATGGATATAGAAATTACTTAAAAATAAAATCTTAGAAAAAAAAAATCAGAAATGCTTTTGGTAGATAGACATGGATTTCAAGTGCAAAAGCAAAGATTTGTTTAACTTGTACTATCTAGCTTAGAATGAGAATATTCCTTGCTTCATGAAATAACTATGCTCCTAGAAAGTTCAATGTAAATAGCACTTTTCATAATAAATCATATATTTGTAACTTACTTTTTTACTACTACTAAAATAAATTTTGATGATTAAATTAAATCTGATTCCAAGAAGTAATACAAATTACATAAAAAGGCAACTATCAGCACATAAGAAATATTTCAGCTTTATTTCATTTTATATGTAATAAATAATATATAATAAGATAAATAATAAGGCAAAATACTTAATTAAAAGGAATTCCTTATAATTACTCTTCCCTTTATGTACTTTCTGAGTTGCGTTAACTTTTTTAAAAAAGTAAATATTCTCTTCATCACAAAAATACCGTATTTTCACAATAAAAAAGAATTTTATGCAATTCAGACAGGCAAAAATAAAACAGTAAAAGTACTCCATCTCACAATCTAAATTCCTTTCATCATGTATGTTTGTGTTCATGGGTTAACATTTTCACTGGACTTTCTCTTTACCAAAAGGAAAAAAAAGGGAACTAAATTGCTTTTAAATTTTCCTTTTACAATCACTACTCATTAATTTCAACTCTAAAAGTCACAAGACATTTACCTAAAAACCTGGCACGTTCTCCTACACAGCAGTCAGTAGATACAGTTACTTATAATCATGGGCTCAAATGACTTTATCTGAATGAAACTAGCCAAGAAAATCAGCTTTCTAAGATAATGATGAAATGTTAATGTGTGATATCAAAGGACATTTAATGTAGTTTGGTAATTATTAAATCCCTGGCAATCTACATTATTTGTTACTTTCTTTCATCTAACAAACCCATTCCAAAATTCTCACTCTCATATTGTAGCAGCCTAAGTCAATGGCATGATTTAGATCATCAGTGTCTGCTCTAAGAATAATTATTTTATAATTAAAGCTCAGCCTTCCTTAAAAAGGTTCAGGATACAAGAAAAAAAAAAAGCTCAATCTCAAAAAAAATTCTATTCTCAGATACTGAAAAATTAACTCTTTTAAAATTGGCGTGGAAACCCTCTGCAGTTTCTGGTCAAT
This sequence comes from Mustela erminea, assembly GCF_009829155.1. Classification (NCBI taxonomy): domain Eukaryota; kingdom Metazoa; phylum Chordata; class Mammalia; order Carnivora; family Mustelidae; genus Mustela; species Mustela erminea. The sequence continues at coordinate 86,012,992 of NC_045618.1, forward strand.
TTTGCTATGAACCTAAAACTGATATAAAACACAAAGTTTAATCATTTAAAAAATATTAGTAATCTCCAGAGTGAAGATATAAATGATATTAATTAAAAATATTATTATTAATGCATAAATTGTCACATGATATCCCAAGTGGCTTGATGAATTTACTGAAGTCCAGGGTATGTATAACCTTTGTCCTTATAAGTCCCAAAGTCTGGTTTTGCCAACACACTAAATATGGATCTTAAGGAAAGACCGATATTAGCCATGGTATAAAAAACTGATACGTAGGGACGCCTGGGTGGCTCAGTTGGTTGGATGACTGCCTTCGGCTCAGGTCATGATCCTGGAGTCCCAGGATCGAGTCCCACATCGGGCTCTCAGCTCCACGGGGAGTCTGCTTCTCTCTCTGACCCTCTCCTTGCTCATGCTCTGTCTCACTTTCTCTCTCTCAAATAAATAAATATTAAAAAAAAAAAAAGAAACCACATTGCCATAACTTTAAAAAAAAAAAAAAAACTGATACGTAAAAACCAGAGTGCCAATATATACATTTACAATGAGAAATAACTGTCACAGAAACCAAAACATTCAAATCCATATACTGGCGCTTTATTCCTATGAAGAAGCACCACTCAGACATCAATATTAACCCAAAATAAGGCAAGTTATCATTCAAAAAATATTTCTGAATCTATTAACTCAGCAAATTTTCTGTCTATAGAAACTGACCTACATGAAGTCAGCTCCAGTTCTGATTCCATGACCATAAAACTACTACACAACCAAAAACAACATGGAGAATGAATCAAAACAAGAGACAGAAAAATCCAATATTTAATAGTATTTAGCTTAAGATAATCTGATCCAGTTTTCTAACAACTGGCTTCACCAGTGGGATGTGATTTACTAGTAGCTATGATTTTCTCCTTAGTGAAAAACAGTAACAAAACATGTTGGTTTCTGATATTTTTAATATTACTTTATTATTAACCAACCCAGATTGTCATGGATACTTCTTCAAGATTTAATCAGGTACAGTGAGCATTTAGCAGACCTGGGAATTTTTGTCTTCTTAAAGCAATGGTTTGCAATTTGGTCTCAGAACCCCTACTCTACCAGATGTTAACAAGAATCACAGGTATTCTAAAATAAGAGTAACACTGCTTTATATTTTTGCAAATATCTTTAATGCTTAGCCTAATAAAAGACAGTTGGATTCTTATCTGCTTGCTTCTTCATTTATTCTAATACCATATGTGATACTGTATTAGATCGAGAGATACCTGGAAAACTTCACCATACACTTGTGAGAAAATGACAGTGGGGAAAAAAATAAAATCTTAATACTGTCATGAAAATAGTTTTGACCTCATGGACCTGAAAAAGTCCTGGAGATGTCCCAGAAGCCTGAGACCACAGTTTGTGATCCACTGCCCCAACATGACTATAGGTGAAAAAATTATATACATAATATCTATATATAGAATTATATATATATGCATATATATATGAAAAATCTGTGCTGTTTACTTAAAGGTTAAACTTTTGATATATTATATTTACTTCATATCAAAATACTTGGGGGCTCCTCACTGTAGTCTCCCAGTAATGACAACATAAAGCACACTGGGTTTACTTATAAAATAGGGGATTAATGCCTGGAGTGCATCTATGCCTATTCTATTGGATATGGAGAACAATTTAACCATTTCAAATGATTTGGGGATCTATACTTTACAATTTTATCTTGATTTTAAAGACACATAACAATATAAATACCTTAATCTAAGACAGAACTCAGAATCATTACACTGGCCCTTAAAATAACATCATCAACTATGTTAACAAATTATCTCAAGACTTAACTTCTAGAAATAAATGTTAGCCCTCAGGCAGCAATGATAAAGTATCTCGCCCTCAACAGTTACAGAACTACTTCTTCTTTTTTTTTTGAGAGAGAGAGAGAGTCGTGTGCATGCAAGTGCTGGGGTAGAGGTGGAAGGAGAGAGGGAGAGAGAATCCCAGACACAGGGCACGATCTCAAGACCCTGAGATCATGACCTGAGCTGAAGCAAGAGTCAGATGCTCAACCAACTGAGCCATCCAGGTACCCCAATAGTTACAGAACTTCTTGATTCATTCACCAAATATTTACTAGGTGCCTACTCTATGACAGGCAATAAGGATACGGTGATAAATAAGTAAGCAAAGCATTCCTGGAGGGTAGCAGGAAAGATCAGAATTTTCAAAATAATTTTTTTAAATAAATATATATAAGACTCAGAAGAGGTACGATGAAGAAGAGGACAATTTTTAAAAACATCATAAAGAAGTACTTACTAGTGTGTGTCTGTGTGTGTGCATATGCATGCAGGTGCATCTGTCTTTTTTTTTTTTTTTTTGAAGATTTTATTTATTTATTTATTTGACAGAGATTACAAGTAGACAGAAAGGCAGGCAGAGAGAGGAAGGGAAGTAGGCTCCCTATGGAACAGAGAGCCCGATGTGGGGCTTGATCCCAGGACCCTAGGATCATGACCTGAGCCAAAGGCAAAGGCTTTAACCCACTGAGCCACCCAGGCGCCCCTGCATCTGTCTTTGAGTCGGTGGGTAAAAGTGGTCATGGAAGACTTCTCTGGTGTAATCATATTTAAGTTGTTATCTTAAGGATGAGAGCAGGTAAAAAAAGAAGGGGAAAAGGGTAGAGAGGAAAGGAAGGTTGAAGGACAAAGTTAAGATAGGGAAAACAAAAACTGTGAAAGCTATGAGGATGCAATTATTTGAGAAATGTTAAGTAAACATATTTCTATTAAACTTATTTACCTATAGAAAGACTTGTACTCTAGCTGGGACTGCTAAGGGCAAAATCATTATAAGGTCATATCTCTGATAATTAATGGGGAGTATTTTTATCTATACTTTATCTATATATAAATATATATCTATATCTTTATCTATATTAAATATATATTTATCTATATCTATATTTATCTATATATCTATATTTTTATCTATATATCTATAAATATATATATCTGTATTTTTATCTATATATTTTATCTATATCTACATTGTGGAACATATGAACCTTCAAAATAAGGGAAGAAACTATTTCAAAAATTCTCAATTTTGAAAATTTATCAGTAATACTAAGCAGGTAAAAAAGCTTTTCTATGACAACATAATCTTAGAAACTGATCCCTTTTCAAAACATGAATAATTCATTAGTGTCACCATCCTAAAATTTATTTTCCCTTAAGTTTTCCTTAAATATCACTTTTTAAAATAAGATTGATTTATTTATTTTAGAGAACACAAGCAGGGCAAATGGGCAGAGGGAGAGGGAGAAAGGAAATCTCAAGCAGGCTCCAGGCCCAGTGCTCAGGCCAACATGGGTCTCAATCTCACAACACTGAGATCATGACCTGAGCAAAAATCAAGAGTCAGATGCTTAACCAACAGAGCCACCCAGGCACCTCTGAGGTCAGCATCTGGGTCACGGGATCAGGCCCCTCATCAGGCTCTGCACTGGGCATAGAGCCTGCTTTGAGATTCCTTCTCTCCATTTCCTTCTGCCCCTCACCTCCAATCCCTCTCTAAAATAAAAAATAAATAAATAAAAATAATTATGAGAATAAAAACATATCAAAGAACTTCAGTTCCCAGCAATATCATTTAAAGATATCCTGGAATGATCCTGCATAAAATATCTAGAAAATACAATATAAATTTTTAAATTAATGGCTCAGCTTGTATGGATATTCTGAGTCTAGAACAAAATGTGAGTATTAATCCAGAGAAGTAAATGAGCAATGAAGCTGCTGGCTGCTGCCTTGGACAGCCTACAGAGTATTGGGTCAAACAGCCACCTGTACAGAGGGGAGAGACAGATCAGAGTTCTACATGTAAAACTGACACCAATGAAGGCTAAATTCAAAACAAAGGCAAACTAGAAGGGGAAGGCAAAAACTCAACTCCAGAGAACAGTCAGTGATGAAACTTGTCCATTGATTTTGGATAGGGGAATGTAAGGGAAGAATAGCCGTCCCTGCAAATTCATATTTTCAGGCTGGTCATCACATAACTTTGAGTACTGCAAAGCAGTAAGAATCATTAAGCTGAAAATTCTTTTTTTTTTTTTTTAAGATTTTATTTATTTATTTGACAGAGAGATATCACAAGTAGGCAGGAAGAGGGGGAAGCAGGCTTCCCACTGAGCAGAGAGCCCGATGCGGGGCTCAATCCCAGGACCCCAAGACCACAACCCGAGCTGAAGGCAGAAGCCAAGCCACTGAGCCACCCAGGTACCCTATAAGCTGAAAATTCTAATTTAAGGTTGGGTACCTGGCTGGCTCATTTGGTAGAGCAAGAGACTCTTGATCTTGGGGTTGTGAATTCAAGTTCCATATTGGGCACAGAGCTTACTTAAAAAATTTTTAAATAAATAAATAAATAATATATTCCAAGGTTGACAGGACCACCAAATGCCTGGAAAGCAAGAGCAATTCTTCTCTGGAGGAACACAACTTTCAACCCGGGCTTCAAAGTAATTCCCACAAAATTCCAAAAAAAATCTAAGTCCATAACACAAAAATCCAAAAGAAACAAACAAGGAAAAATAAATTTCTCCAGAAGTAAAGTTCTCCAACATTATTTGCCGAGTATCTTTCCTTTAGCATTTGTCAAACAGTCTATAACATAAACCTTAAACTTGGCAACTAGAACCACTGCCAAAGCTGAAAAAGTGTTAAGGCAAATTTGCTTTTTTTTATATTGTGTTATTCACTTTATTGGGGTTGTATAAAACTGAGTCCATTTGTACATAACTGTATACATTTTGTACTTATTAACACAAAAATATAGAACACGGAGGGAAGGGATGGGGTGGCTGGGTTATGGACATTGGGGAGGGTATGTACTGTGGTGAGTGCTATGAATTGTGTAAGATTGAGGATTCACAGACCTGTATCCCTGAAGCAAATAATACATTATATGTTAACTTAAAAAAAAAACATATACATATATATATATAGAACGCTTCGTGAATTTGCCAGTGGTCCCCGTACAGGGGCCATGTTAATTTTCTTTGTCTCATTCCAATTTTTAGCATATGTGCTGCTGAAACAAGCATAAGTTTGTTTCTTTAACTTAGGTTGACAAAACTAATGCTGCTTCATGCTTTGCTTTACATATCAATAAACGTGTACAAGGTGAAGATTTGCTTTGCCTAGACAGCTTACTGGCATGTAAAGGCATGTGGTATAGAATAAACATTACTGACATGGGAACCAGGATCTGGGAGTTTTAATCCCAGATCTACCACTTACTTGCTGTGAGACTTGAATGATCCCCTTCAGCTACAAAACTCAATGATGTTTACCTGCAAAAGTTAAGTACCTTTGCTATTAAGAGCAAATGATTAGTTTTCATAAGGCTTATTTCCCACAAAATTTCTATGTAACTGAGAATGTGCATTTAGGAATTTCTAGCTATCTCTATGTGAAATAGTTTTTATTCTTTTTCTTTCTCTCCACTTCTTGATTTTAGTCCCCGAATATCTTCCTTAACCAACTTTAACTTCAGAATGCCTTAGAGGACAAAATAGCCTCTGAAAGGATAAAGGCAAAGAAAACAATGCTTCTTCTATTCACAAATCATTTTTATTGATTATAGAAAATAAAAGATGAAATAATTTTATTAAAATTTAGTAACGAGGGATGCCTGGGTGGCTCAGTTGGTTAAGCGGCTGCCTTCGGCTCAGGTCATGATCCCAGGGTCCTAGGATCGAGTCCCATATCGGGCTCTCTGCTGAGCAGGGAGCCTCCTTCTCCCTCTGCCTCTGCCTGCCACTCTGTCTGCCTGTGCTCACTCTCTCTGACAAATAAATAAATAAAATCTTTAAAAAAAAAAAATTTACTAATGAAATGGTAGGAAGAAAGGTTTCAAACCATAAAGTGAGTAACAAGAAAATTGTTCTAATCAAAGAAGGACTATGGGTGAAAGTGGACAGTTATTAAACTAAAATCATCATAAACTAAAAAAATATAAATAGAAAATATTAAAGGATTAGATGTAATAAATTTTTAAAAATTAAATAATAAATTGTAGATGTAACAAATGTAAGATGTAACAAATTTTAAAAATTAAATATAAACTTAAAATTAAATATAAAAATTTTAAATATCTGAAAGTCAGTATATTCAACATTAAAAACCAAAGTCTATATTACAAATTAAAATTACTCAGAGGTACTTTACCTGACGAAATATCTCTGTGACAAAGTTGACATTACTTCTTTTAGAAGAAAAAACTCTGCGAACTATTTCAATGTCTGTGAGATGTTCCTCATCAATACTGCAGAGACTGGATGAGCTAGGTTCTCGCTCTGTGAGAGTGCTTGTATTGGAATGAGACTGTTCTGGTTCTGTAGCTCTATCTGCTTTATCAGCATTATCATTTTTGTTTTCTTCTCGGGATACCAAACTAGCAGCTGCTCTCTAAAATAAAAACAAAAGGGGGAGAATATCAGAATCATTCAACTTGGTATTTTGCTAACAGCATTCCACAAATAAACCACTGTTTAAAATTGGGCATAGATTTCATTTGGACTCCATTCTAAATAATTAAGTAGCAATGCAAATAACTCAACATCTAAGTAATATAGTGATACTAATCATCTATCCATCTCTAATTTGACTTTAGAATGTTTGCAGTACATGGGGCGCCTGGGTGGCTCAGTGGGTTAAGCCGCTGCCTTCGGCTCAGGTCATGATCTCAGGGTCCTGGGATCGAGTCCCGCATTGGGCTCTCTGCTCAGCAGGGAGCCTGCTTCCTCCTCTCTCTCTCTGCCTGCCTCTTTGCCTACTTGTGATCTCTCTCTGTCAAATAAATAAATAAAATCTTTAAAAAAAAAAAAAAAAGAATGTTTGCAGTACAAACAAGTTACAAAAAACACAAAGGAATTGAAGAAAAATTATGACAGAAGTAGAAAGGAATTCAAAAGAAAATATAAGAAAACAAAAATGGGGCACTTGGCTGGCTCAGTCAGTACAGAATGTGACTCTTGATCTTGGGGTTTTAAGTTTGAGCCCACATTGAGTACAGTCATTACTTAAAATCTTAAAAGAAAAAAAAAGAAGAAAGAAAGCTCAAGAGAACACTCTATATTCTCATAACTTAAAAGAATTTCACCATGACTGAAGATGAATAACCTTAGGAGTAAAGTAAAAGTCTTAAAGTTGGTGATGAGAAAATTAACTACCATGGTATGATGGTAGTAGCACTATTCCATGGTAAGGCAAATTATTTCTAGTAAGCTACTTAATTTTTGATCTCAGGTCTGTCATCTATAAAACAAAGGGTTTAAGTAAATTATTTCAAATATGCCTTCCCAATCAAAAACTGTGGTTTTAGTGCATTAAGTTCTGGGATCATGAAAAATAGTCCCACACGAGAGTTTCCACACTTAGTGATTATTTGCAGAGAACTTGGAACAAAGTTTTAGGGAAAACATACCCATAGTTGGCTAAAGATAAATAAAAGATTAAGGGGAATATAAAGTTTAATTTCCTGAACACTAATCAACTAAACAGACACTTTACACCCCCACTTAATTTGTAAAAGATCTAAGAAGTCATAACAAAAACACAGTTTAAGATTTTTTTTAAAGATTTTTATTTATTTATTTGACAGAGATCACAAGTAGGCAGAGAGGCAAGCAGAGAGAGAGGAAGGGAAGCAGGCTCCCTGCTGAGCAGAGAGCCCAATGTGGGGCTCAATCCCAGAACCCTGGGATCACGACCTGAGCCAAAGGCAGAGGCTTTAACCCACTGAGCCACCCAGGTGCCCCACAGTTTAAGATTTTTAAAACTAAAGAAAGTCTGAGAAAAGGAAAATAAAAATTATTCAAAAAATAGTGTAATAGAGATGACTTCAGAAAAAAAAACACACGTTCATAAAAAAATGTGTGAAAAAGAGGGAAACTATTTAATAAAAAATACCAAAAGTTTAAATATTAGTCCCTCCACCATAGAGCTATATAATTTTACATCACATTTCTAGACCCAGTGCCCTTGATGAAAAAAGGGAAAACAAAATGGGGACAAGACTTTTTTTAGGATTTTATTTTTAAGTAATCTCTACACCCAGCATGAGGTTTGAACCCACAACCCCAAAATCAAGAGTTGCATGCTCCACCAACTGAGCCAGCCAGGCGCCCTGAGAAATAAGACATTAAATCAGTATTCTATGAATGTTCAGAAATCAAAAAAGAACTTTGAAGGTTCTACAACCATTTGATTACTAATCATTTCCAACTGCAAGAATTTGTGTGTACAATTCAGAATATTTTTAGTACTGCGTAATTAATATAAAATACAGTAATAAATTAGAAGGTAAGACTCATTCATGACTAGAATTAAATTCTGTATCTTCCAAGATTTTTTCATTAAGAAGACTACTATAATAATTGTTAAAATTGGATTTATAAAATACATTTACACAAAGAAAATATCACCATCATTTGTTTTAAATTTGTTCTACATCTAAGGCAACTGAAATCCATAGACACATCTCTTAAGCCATTCCTAACTTAACAAGTTTTCCCTTTGTGGTGTATTACCTGAATATTCTTTGGCAAGACTTCACCTTCCATCCCAGGAATATGAGGTCCTGTATGTGGCTTTGGCTCAAGCCAGAAAGAAACCAGCCAACGAATAACAATAACACGAGCCTTAATGAAAGGTTCTTTTGTACAGTAGATTGCTTCATTGGTTTCAGCATCCTTCTTTATCATAACATAATGTGGCTTTGGTCTCACCTGTGGGATATCTACAGGAATTTAAAAGGAAAACAAAAACCAAAATAAGAAAAGAATTATGCTTAGATAAATCCATACTTTTTTTTTTTTTTTTTTAAAGATTTTATTTATTTATTTGACAGAGAGAAATTACAAGTACACTGAGAGGCAGGCAGAGAGAGAGAGAAGGAAGCAGGCTCCCTGCTGAGCAGAGAGCCCGATGCGGGACTCGATCCCAGGACCCTGAGATCATGACCTGAGCCGAAGGCAGCGGCTTAACCCACTGAGCCACCCAGGCGCCCCAAATCCATACTTTCAAACATTTTTGAAAACACTTTTGATGATACCCTTGTTTTAAAAGTAGATTTTAAAAGACATTTTAAAATAATTTGCTAAATATTAGCATGCAATCTAGAAGAGTGAACCATATATTGCTGACATATGGAAACACGTCTTTTTGCAAAATATCACTAAAGGGCTCAGCGAATCCTGTCTAAGTACAGAGAAGCTTCCAGAGCCATTTAAAATTAATGAGAACTCACTTCAATTAACCTAAGACTAAGACACAAATTCTGAATACAAAGTATGAGAATTTTTCCTTGATTTTTATAGCAAAACTATTTTTAAAGCAAATATTGTTCTCGATGACAAAGATCCGCTACTCTAAGTCCTTTCTACAAGACTTAATGGTTAGGCCTAAACCTATTAGCTGCCTAAACTTGGCAAAACTTAAAATAGGAACATCCTTCTGGAAAACGCACACACACAAAACCCGAGCCATTCAACATACAGACTACAGTCAGTGATTTCTATATATGGAAGAGGTCTGCTCTAAACCAAGATTTGTCAGAAAAGTTCTAGTTTCAAGGCTCAGTCATTTTGGCGCAGCCACTAAATACTGGACAAGAGATCATCAAAATATATGACAATGTTATTATTCATACAGAACCTGAATAAGACATAGTAAATTGAACCCTTGGGGGACCTTAAAAATAATTTATAATATAGTTTAAGGATCATAACAAATAGCAGAAGTTTAATTTATAATATCAAAGATTTCTGGTGGGTTAACTTTTCCTATCAGTGAGATCCAGAGAAGATATTTAAAAAAAAAATCTCTTCACTCTCAGTGAAGCTTTCCTATTAATACAATTCCACTTTCTCTATGAATCAAGGCATAGTATCTTTAAACAATCAATACAAAATATTAAATGTTATCAGTTTTCCACAGGTAACAAATGTCAACTTTACATTGAGGTATTATATTTTATTTTTACATGTGATCTTTTAGAAAATTCCACAGACTACCTACCAAGTACAGGATGATATAAACTATTCTCCTTGCAGATGTTTGGGAAAATATAAGGCAAGTAATATTTCTTAAAATGTGAAAACAAAAATGAAAATCCCCTCTCTTGATTTTCTTTGTTCTTCCATTCTAAACTTTTTACCTAAAAATAAAAAATACAATCAGAATCATTCCATGAGACAGAAACAATTATTAGCCATCATAAACAAGGTTGTAAAAAGTTAGTTAAGTGATACAGTAATCTATTATACTCTAAAGATATACAGCTAGATATATATAAAGGGCAAATTGTAAAAACTGGTATAATGCCATTGAAGGCTGACAAAGATCTAAATGTTCATCTTCTGTGGAGGAGTCTAGTAGATTCCAGTTGAAACCGAAGAGGTGACTGGATAAACAAACTGTGGAGCATCACACTACGGAATACTACTCAGCAAAGTAAAAGAACCAACTGCTGATACTTGCACGATGTGGGTGAGTCCCACCTGTGTTACAATGAGAAAACAAGACGGAAATGACAGAATACAGATAGTAAGTGATGGAGCGGGATTCAGGACACAGATGGGTACCCAGGAGTTGGGCTACAGCATCCCATCTTCACCCGTGGCTCTCAGCAGCCTCCACTGGCCAGTACCAGCACTGGGACTGTGACATAGCTTCATAAACATTACTCGTGTAGTAATGAAGCTTCAGTGAACTGTTATCTGGAATTGCAAACTCGGCCAAAGTAGTTCCAGAGGTCACATAATGAGACATTTCATCATAATAGCAAATGGCATATGATAATTGACATGAGGAGGTAGAAATGTTTCTACATAGATCATAAAATGCAGGAACTCTTCAAAGATGCTTCTGTGTATGGAATTTTCTCAACTAATGAGATGAAGCTTTCTCAGGCTATTGTATTATCACTCGCCTCCCTCTCTTACTTTGTTCAACAGACATATAGCTGGCTGCTGCCCTGTATAAACCACAATGTTTGGCTATGTGAAGAAAACAGAGATGAACCAGAATATGAAAGAGGCTGCAAGGAGTTTAAAATGCGCTCAAGGAAAGATAACAGACAAATTGCAGGTGATCTGTAACAGAAGGTAATGAACACACTTGCCTAATGAGAGAAAAAAAATACAGTGCTTTTAGATTCATAGGAGGACATGAGAAATTTCTACCTGCTAGAGGCCTAAAGAAGGCCATTTCCTGGCTTATCCTCAAGCAGGAGAATTCAGAAATGTTCTGATTAAAATATACTATATTTTTCTGCAGCCTCCCCGACCTTCTGCATCTTCTGTTACTCTGTGTTGGACACTGGAGAGAGATGGAGGGGTGAAGAGTGAATGTGCTGAGTACGGATATAGAGATGGTTCGCATGGAATTGAGAAAGGTGGTTTTTGGTCAACAAGATGTAAAGGGACTAGCTTTGAATAAATGGCTATCTAAGGAAACTTGAAAAAGAAAATCTAGGTGAATGATATTGCATGTTGAGGCTTGTGTATTGATTTCTCTGATCCAAATAGAGGAGACGTAATAGAGAACCTCTTCAGTGTGAGAAGTTTTAGAGACCCTTGAAGAGTCAGATTAGTCTTGTTTCATATACTTTCCAATATACTCTCATATACTCTCTTCATATACTCTTCATATGACCTCTCTTACCTCAGTTTTTGAAAATTCAGCCTATCTCTTCAATGTGAATTGAAGGAAGAGAAGGAAGGTTTTTTCCTGGGTCAGGAAAGAAATGTATCCTAAGTCTCCCTTGTGCTTATTTGTCAGACTGGGGAGGCCCTCACATTTAGATTCCCCTACACACACCCCTCCATCCTGTATGGTTCCTAGACAATTGGAAGCATAGAGGGTAGGTGAAAGAGACCAAAACCAAAAACAAACAAACAAACAAAAAAACTTGTTTAATGCCATGCAAATGCATCATATGTATTATATTTCAAAAATGTTAGAAGATAAAACGTGCTCTGAAAATTTTCAAAGTTGACCCAGATGTGGCTCTACTAATGACAAAGATATTAACGTCCTTTCCCCCTTTGCCCTTTCCTGAGTAATTCAGCCTTAAAATCATACAAAACAAGGGGCGTCTGGGTGGCTCAGTGGGTTAAGCCTCTGCCTTCAGCTCAGGTTGTGATCTTGGGGTCCTGGGATTGAGTGCTGCATTAGGCTCTCTGCTTAGCGGGAAGCCTGCTTCCCCCACCACCACCCCCTGCCTGCCTCTCTGCCCACTGTGATCGCTGTCAAATAAATAAATAAAAATCTTCAAAAAAAAAAAAAAAGTCATACAAAACAGGCATATGGGAGTCGATGTGGGATAAAGAGTAAAGAAGTGGCAGTCAAGTGTAGGTGATTAGAGCCTGACCACAAAATGCAGCGCACCCATGAAAGGGATGTAGCAAAGGCAGCAGCCCAATGGAGACTTGAAGACTGAGAAGGATGAGGAAAGTGTCCATGATGTGAGGGGGTGGAGAATAAGAGGGAAAGAGCAGTAAAATATAGGGTGTGAGAATTTCAGTAGGGTGAGGAAGATATCTAAGTAGGGAGATGGCAAAGGCCCAGAGTAGGCTTCAGTGAGATACCACTATACATTATTCATTGCTTTTTAAAGATTTTATTTATTTATTTTATTTGAGAGAGAGAGAGCATGCACACGAGCAGGGAAGAGAGGAAAAAGCTGGTACCCTGCAAGCAGGGAGCCCAACATGGGGCTCTATCCCAGGAACATGACCTGAGCCAAAGGCAGAGGCTTAACCAACTGAGCCACCCGGGTGCTCCTACATTATTCACTTTAGAATAACTAAAATTACATACTGACCATACCAGCTGTTGGTGAGGATGTGAAGCAAATTTTAAGTTTCATAGATTGCTGGTGGAATGTAAAAAAACCATTTGGAAAACAGCTGTGCCATGCCTTAACAAGTTAATATATACCTACTCTACAACCCAGCCATTCCACTAGTAGGTATTTACGCACGAGAAAAAACTTTATGTCCACATGAGGACTAGTTTATCAATATTCATAGCCATTTTATTTGTAATAGCCAGAATGGAAGCAACTCATATCACCATCAACAGGTGACTGGATAACAAAGCGTGTTATATCCATACAATGAAAAGCTACTCAGCAATAAAAAGAACCCAACTATTGAAACATAACAATATGGATAATTTTCAAAAAAATTATGATAGAGAAAAGAAGCTAGACCCCCCAAAAAAGTATGTACCATATGATTCCATTTATATGGAAATATGGAAAATGCAAACTCTGGTGACATGTTATCAGATCAGTAGTCACCTGGGAATCAGGCAGTGGTTAGGAGTAGAAAAAGATGTATTACAAAGGCATGTGAGAACTTTTAGGAGCAATATCGTCGTTATCTTGATAATAGTGATGGCTGCATGGCTGGACACATGTAATAAATTTCATCAAAATATATATTTCAAATATTGCAGTTTAGTATATGTCAATTACATCTCAACAAACCAGCAAAACAAATTTTAAAAATCTATACAAGGTACAAAAGTTGTTTTTTAAAAAAGAAAAACTGTAATGATAATGACAGTAACAACTACTACCCACAGAACACTTTGTGGCACGCACTTTTTTCTTCTAGTACTTTGCACTAGTTATCCAACCATCAAACACCAAAATAGGGTAGGTATTATTTTTATGTCAGTAAGATGGAGAATCAGATTTAAACCTTGCAATCTTAGTTTCTGAGGCATAGGGAACTTTTGTGTTTGGAATAGTTATAAGAAATGGGTATACTGCCCTATGACCCAGCAATTGCACTACTGGGTATTTACCCTAAAGATACAAACATAGTGATCCGAAGGGGCACGTGCACCCGAATGTTTATAGCAGCAATGTCTACAATAGCCAAACTATGGAAAGAACCTAGATGTCCATCAACAGATGAATGGATCAAGAACATGTGGTATATATACACAATGGAATACTATGCAGCCATCAAAAGAAATGAAATCTTGCCATTTGCGACAACATGGATGGAACTAGAGCGTATCATGCTTAGCGAAATAAGTCAAGCGGAGAAAGACAACTATCATATGATCTCCCTGATATGAGGAAGTGGTGATGCAACATGGGGTCTTAAGTAGGTAGGAGAAGAATAAATGAAACAAGATGGGATTGGGAAGGAGACAAACCATAAGTGACTCTTAATCTCACAAAACAAACTGAGGGTTGCTGGGAGGGGTTGGGAGAAGGGGGGTGGGGCTATGGACATTGGGAGGGTATGTGCTTTGGTGAGTGCTGTGAAGTGTGTAAACCTGGCGATTCACAGACCTGTACCCCTGGGGATAAAAATATATTATATGTTTATTAAAAATTTAAAAAAAAAATTGCTGATTACCCAAAAAAAAAAAAAAGAAAGAAAGAAATGGGTATATTCTAAGACTGTTTTCATCAACAAGGGCATACACATTTCATATGAAGAGATGAAGAGGTTACCCTACAAAATACATTCACCGAGAAATTTATAGAGTACAAACAGGTTAAAGTATAAATTACATTCCTCCACCACATCCCATTCTCAGCCTACGTCCCTACTGGCTGCCTCTTGGCAGGCTGATTCCTAAATCAGTTATCACTTAAAGACCACAACTACTGATTATAAAGGAAAGGATTAAAAAGTAAACCCAACTGGCCCACAGAAGAAGTTATATACATAAAAGAGTCTACTTTAAGATTTTCTCTCTAGGTCCCTTTCTAAGAGACTCATAATCCCTCCAATGATTTTTATTTGACAAAGACATACTAACAAACATTTTCAAAAGTAAAAATTTGTCCTCCTTCAAGAAAATAAGCAAATATTTACTCTAACATAATAATGGAAAGAGAGAGAAAAATTAATTACCCACACAAGATGGTAAGAGGGATGATATCAAAGAAGATAACACATACCTGAATTACTATATATTTTAAAAGTGCTTCAAGAAAATAGCTTGTGAGATCTTCTTGTCCTTTATCTCCTGATTGTGGAGGGACAAGAGGAGTGATTTCCTCTATAGTGACTTGAGCTATACAAAGACAAAATTTTAGTATAACTACAAAACAAATTTAACAATGAAATAATGTGATCCAAATAAAATTTAAATGTAAAACATTTAATGCAGTGAATGGTGCTTGAAAACATTCTAATGATTGGACCTTGAAATAAATCTGAGATCATCCTAACAGTCCATCACAACAACCATAAAGTTAAGTAATCAGCTGCTTCATAAGCCCTTGACTGAGAGAATGTGACAGGGATGGACAGATAACAAAGGGATTTAGAGTGAATCTTACTTGAAAAAGAACTCATATTTTTCAAATTAACATTAAGTGTGCCCAATACAAAAGTTCCATAGTATGATGAGAAACAACAATAATGAACTTATTTATCAATCAAAGGACACATTACTCTAGTAATGACCACACTTACTCTTAAAGGTAGTCCCCTTATTCAAAGAATGAAATGCTATTTCCCTCTCAAAAAGGAAGGACAGCATCTTAGTTCCTTGATTATAAAAGTCCATGTACAAAATAAGAAACTTGCATTTTCTAAAATTTTCAAGTATTCAAAAACATTCATTATAAAAAATGCAAATTCAAGAAAATCAACCAACAATGAGGTGAACTCTCTTAAATATTTCCTAAGCAGCACCTAGTTTAGTACAGGCAGGCTCCTAAACCTGTTTCTTAATAAATATTAGCCAAGTAATTAAGCTCATAAAAATAAGTTTTGTTACAGTCCTCTTGGCACAAAGTAAAATACTCTTGTACTTCAATGTACATCTAAATTAACTTAAGGATACAAGATGACACATGAGAATTAGAAATGAAAGATAAATGTAAAATGGATTCTATGAACCACTTGTTTCTGATGCTGTGACACCAGAAGCCTTGCTGGCCAGGGAGAGAATGTCTTTCCTGGGGCTAAAGAGCTAATTCCCAGAGATAGTAAAGATGGGCCAGAGAACATGCCTTCTACGCGCAAAACAACCAGTCCAGGGTCCACACCTCTAATCCTCTTCTATCCAGCTCTCACGTTCAAGGCCACTATTCCTCTGACCTAATCACACAGGTACCTAGGTGACAATGAGGGACAGCCACTATGCACCTAAGCCTGCTGAAATTATCCAAATGAGCCAATCATAGGACTGCTCACACTGCTTCACATGTTCCTACCTACAGAATTCACAATAAGGGCTCTTGCCTTTAATGCCCTACCCCTGACAGATCCTGGCACCTCCCCCTCTGGCCACCCTCCCTGGTGTGGCATGCCCTCTCCCCTCGGGAACTGTAACTATTTTTTTTTTTAATCACAATCATCTTCTGATCTGTTGGCCTCATCATACATAAAAAATAATAAAACCTACATTATACAACATTGCCTTGAATTATCCAGTTAATAAACATATGGACAGGGGTGCCTGGGTGGCTCAGTGGGTTAAAGCCTCTGCCTTCAGCTCAAGTCATGATCCCTGGGTCCTGTGATAGAGCACTCAGCAGGGAGCCTGTCCCCCTTTCCTTCACCTCCCCCCACCCCACTGCCTGCCTCTGCCTACCTGTGATCTCTGTCTGGCAAATAAATAAATAAAATCTTTAATAAATAAATAAACAAACAAACATATGAACTTTTTTTTTTTTTAAGATTTAATTTATTTATTTGTCAGAGATCAAAAGTAGGCAGAGGGGCAGGCCGAGAGAGGAGAAGGCACACTGAGCAGAAAGCCCGATGTGCAGCTCGATCCCAGGACCCTGGGATCGTGACCTAAGCTGAAGGCAGAGGCTTTAACCCACTGAACCACCCAGGCGCCCCATGAACATTTTAAAACTATATTAACAAACTACATAGGAAATTTTGAAATACTGATGGATAAGATCTCACGAATCTTACTTTCTTGAAGATTGAGTGGAGGATTAATGAGATTATCTAAAGTTCGAGGTCCATGTTCAGATTGTAGTGCTGAAAATCCAGGAATTAAGCATGAAAACATCCAAAGCTGTTCTTTGCTACAGTTATTCTGAAGAGCTTGCAACCACAGTAAGAAAAGACGAACACCTTCCCGTCTGATCTAAAATGAAACGAAATGAAAAATAGTATTTTTACTTATAAGGGAAATATTTTCTTACTTTTAAGACCAAAATTCTCTAGAAGATGATTAGAGAATGTTATTTAACAAAGGAGAGGAGAAAATGGGAAAAGGAGAAGAGAAAAAAGAAAAGAGGGGAAGGGAAGGAAAAAGGAAGGGCTACTATATCCATGTCATTTATTGTGCTCTCATTATTTATAAATTGAAATTCATGGATTCTGAACAAATACAGAATAAACTTGGCCATCAGGTAATCTTTATTCTATAATTTCCATTGGGAAAAAAAAAAATCAGAAAAGTATTTCCTTCTTGTTTACTTCCCTCTTTCAACACCACGGGTCTAATCCAAGAAGCAAAAAGAACAAGAGCAACTGTTCCTCATACGCTAACTTCGGTAAAAGGTGGAATAGTTACGGGGATCTTGGTGTGCCCTGCTAAATCAATGTTCTTGTTCTTAAAAAGCTTACCACTCTGAAATTATGTCATCTATTTATTATTTGCTGCTAACCAGCAAAGCAGAAATTCTGACTTATTACTATATCCTAAGTACCTAGAATACCCCCCATATTCAAAAAACAACAAATATTTCAACCATTGCATAAATTCTCTTTCAGGAAGAGAATAGGAAAAGACAGAAAAACATTCAATCTCTGACAACAAAAACACAAAGTTCTTCACTAAGCTAATCTCCCTGGTAGCTTTGGAAATTGCCCTACCACAGCTTTGTAAATGGCCACTGTTAAAGCTGTTCAACAGCTGCCAACCTTAGAGTTTACAGAGATAACAAGAAAACAAACAATTCAGAAAGCTGATTCCTTTGTACTGCTATACCAAGCCTTGATACCAAAACTACCCACAATAGGAAACTTTCACCTAACCTGTAAGAGGCTTTTGCACTGGATAGCTTCTCTTACCACAGCACAATGAGATAATCAAAAGAAAAAAAATAAAACCAACTTTTTAATATGAATCCTCTATTTTTCCGTACATCTAAGAATATTTATAGTAATATAAAGAATAATTTGTTGAAAGACTGAATAATTTTTGTCTCCTGGGGACCAGAGTAAAGTATTTCTAGTGAATCATTCAATGCAGTGGCAAAAGTTTTTCAATAGCCTAGTCAACCCAGTATGTATTTTTATACATACTAAATATGTTGTATATTTTAAGTCAGTTCACTTCAACTAAGTAAACTAAAGACAATTCAACAATTTTTAGGAAAAAAAGTTGATGTAGGAAAAGTAGAAGAGGCAGTGTTTTTAAGTCATAGAAAAAAGACATAATTATACCTTCAAGGAGTTTCCTGTGTGAAGTAGTTTCTTTAAAATCAATCCTAAAAAGGAAACATGATTGAAAATATTCATATTTTCTTAGTTGTTTCCAAATGTCAGAGTTCTCGGTCAGACTTGAAAATACTTTAAAACAAGTCTTTGGCAATCTCCAAATTATTCTTGGTGACCCTGATATCCCTCTGGCCATAATTTTTGAACCAGAGGGCATATAAAGAGTCACCTTTTCGACACATGGTCTACTGGAATTAAACATGATTTAGTTTATTGAAACAAACCCTAATCCCAACTGCATTTACTATAGCATTATCTCTGTATATCTCTTATTTAAGACAAGGATATAATTAAATAATTTCTGCATCACTAGTACAAATAAAAACCACTGTAGGAAATTTCCATTTAGTTAACCAAATGAACTTCTGTAATTCTAATATTTCCTAACAAACATTTTCATTGTACTAATTTTCATTTTTGGAATATTCAAAGCCATCTTAATTTATACAACTTTTCGACTCTATAATAAAATACTGAAATCACATTAACAAACATCCAGAGACCTGCCATTTGGTCTAAACAAATCTAAACACAGTCCCATGTTTCTTATAAATTCAAAATTTCATTTATTTACCTTATCTATGATATTTTATCTAACAAGTATCATTGAAACCTCGTTTGAAACTATGTCAAATCATTCACCTTCCTTCCTTCCGAGAAAAACTCATTATCCAGATTTTGGTATTAATTATTTCCAAAATATTTTTATATTAGGATTGTCATTTATAAATCAATAAAATATTTAGAATTGGTTTATATATTTAAAAACTTGTATCAGTAACAATTTCTTCCATGGCTATTTGTTCTAAACCTACTTTTTAATTCTTTCTAATAATACCAAGATAACACACACACACACACACACACCCCAAACCTGGATTTTATTGGTTAAGTTTCATTTGTCATACAAAAACAAGCTTTAATATTTCAAATAAAACTGTGTTGACTTATCTGCAATTCCCTTCCTTATGTTTGCACAAACTCAATTTCGTAAAGCAATACTATGTAAATGCCAGTCTTTAGTCAGCTCCCCTAAAAAAATCCATATATGCTAAATGCACTGTGGTATCATGTATTGGATTCTGGAACAGAAAAAGAGCATATATGGAAAACTAACCAAATGTGATTAAGTTTGAAATTTAATTACTAGTTTTTTAAAAACTTACATTTATGTATGATATACAAAGCAAGCCTTCCTATAAGTTACTTTCCTTTTTTTTGAGAGTGCATGTGCGAGAAAGCGGCGGGGGGCGGGGGGGGGTCAGTGCTTAGAGTGGTGGCGCTAAATCTTAGGCAGGCTCCATGCTCACCGCAGAGCCTCACTTGGGGCTCAAGCTCACGATCCTGAGATCATGATCCGAGCTGAAATCAAGAGTCAGACGCCCAACCAACTGAGCCACCCAGGGCCCCTACGTAATAACTTTTCACTATCTCTAGTGATCTATATAGCTCTAATTAATTCACTTTAACTGCTATATACAATCCCATTCCATACTATTAATCTTATTTATGTTAGGACATCTGGTTTGTTTTCAAATTTTTGTTATTCCCAGGGATACTTTAATAAAAGTTCTTGTCACAACTATAAAAATAGCTAACACCATACTTAATGGTGAAAGAGTTAACTGCTTTCCACACATCAGGAATGATACAAAAGTGTCTGCTCTCACCACTTTTATTCAACACTATACTAGAGAAGACTAGAAAGAAAGAAGAGAGAGAGAGAGAGAGGAGGGAGGAGAGAGAAATTAATTAATTAATTAATTAATTAAAGGTACCAGATTGGAAATCAAAAATAAAACTATCTTGGGAAGCCTGGGTGGCTCAGTTGGTTAAGTGGTTGCTTTCAGCTCAGGTCACGATCCTAGTGTCCTGGGATCGAGTCCCACACCAGGCTCTATGCTTGGCAGGGAGCTTGCTTCTCCCTCTGCCTCTGCCTCCCACTCTGTCTGCCTGTGCTCACACTCTCCCTCTCTCTCTTTCTCTAATAAATAAAATCTTTAAAAAAAAAAAAACAACTATCTTAAATTGCAGTTGACATGTTCCTATACGTAGAAAACTGAAAGGCATCTATAATAAAACAGAGTAAGTGAGGTATAATTAACTAGAAACGATATAAATATCCGCGAATTGGTGAGTAGATAAAACATGATATGTCCATGACAGAATACTATACAGCAATAAAAAGGAATGGTAACACATGCCATAATATGGAAAACAAACAAAAAAATGCTAAGTGAAAGAAGCCAAATGCAAACTACTATAAAGTGTATGATTTCATTTACATGAAATGTCAAAAAAAGACATTTACTGAGCACAGAAAGCAGATTGTGGTGGTGGGAAAGGCATTGACTATAAATGGGCTTCAAGGAATACTTCGGGGTGAGGCAATGTTCTAAAACTGCACAGTGGTAACTAAAGATTTATTGAAAATAACTGAATTAGTTACTTAGATGAATTTTACCTATATATAAATAATTCAATACAGCTACTTAAAAAAAAATCAATGACTCGTTGCTTTATTTTCCTTTATATATATGACAAAAAATGAAAGAAAACAGTTCTAGCATTTTTCTGAATGACAAAGAAAAATGACCATTTATGTATTTTCTCAAGATAGACATTTATTGGAATATTATTAAAACATGACAGGGACACCTGGGTGGCTCAGTTGGTTAAGCAGCTGCCTTCGGCTCAGGTCATGATCCCAGCGTCCTGGGATCGAGTCCCACATCGGGCTCCTTGCTTGGCAGGGAGCCTGCTTCTCCCTCTGTCTCTGCCTGCCATTCTGTCTGCCTGTGCTTGCTCGCTCTCCCTCTCTCTCTCTCTCTGACAAATAAATAAAATCTTAAAAAAAAAAAAAAAAAAAAACATGACAAGTAAAGAGCCTAAAGATCTTTCGGAGATTTAAGGCTACGTTTCTTAGAAGATACAATAAACTCTTGAAGTTCAGATGTCTAAAAAAAAGACCCATCATCATAAACAACCTTCAGAGACATTTTTATGATTATGAAACACAAAATAGGATTTCACTGTTTGAGTACCTTATTAAAGGCTTATCACCAATTCTTATTTCTTCTCTGATATAAAGTCTATTCAAATATTTTGCTAATTTAAAAATATCTGTCTTATTATTGAGCTGTAAGAATTATTAACAGCTGTAAGAACTGTAAGAGTTCTTCTGGGTATGTTAACGAATATGTTACATTTAGTCTCAAACTTTATCTACTAAAGCCTTTTTTAGCCCCTGCCTCAATATCCTTTCTAGATGTCCGGAGTTTCTTTTGTTTCAGGAATTAACTGGGAAGGCTTACAGTTTCAAATCCCCACAAAAGACTTCTCCTTTTGTTAAAGATAAAATACATTTTACTCATCTAATTACCAGTTAACAGACATTGAGTTATTTCCATTTTTTGGCTATTATGAAGACTGGTACTATGAATATTAGAGTATACATTTCTATGCAGACATGTGTTTTCTTTCTCTTGGGTATATATCTGGGCATGGAAGTGCTGGGCCATAGAAGAGCTCAATGTTTAATATTTTGAGGAACTGCCAGACTGGTTTTCAAAGCATCTGTAGCATTTTACATTCCCACCAACAGTGTTTGAGGGTTCCAATTTCTCCAAAGCTTCACCAATGCTTGTTTTTTGGGGTTTTTTTTTTGCCTATAGTCATTCTAGTAGATGTGAATTGGCATCTCCTTAGAATTGTGATTTGCATTTCCTACTGACTAATGATGTTGCACATCTCTTCATGTGCTTATCAGTCATCTAGTATGTCTTGGAGAAATGTCTATTCAAATCCTTTGCCCATTTATAAATTGTGTCCAAAAAAGATATCACTTGCTATAATGGATTAAAAAAAATGTGAGGCCTAAATAAAATCGATGACTTTCTTTTTTAAGAGAAACAAATATATGTTTTACAAATTAATGTCAGGCCCATAACATTCTACTTCAACAATGTAGATAGGGTGGTCACCCACATATTCCCCATGAGCAAGGGTCATTAGCATCATTAGCAATCAAACCTGACATCCAACCAAAGCCTAAATGAAAGCCAACAACTCTAGTTCCTGAAGTATAGATCTGTTACCTCTTTGGTTAGTCTTATTCCAAGCGATCTTATGTTCTTGGTGCTAGAGTAAATGAATCGATTCTCTACTTTCCCTTTCCATAGTTTCATTGTCAGTGTATAAGAAAGCAAATGATTTCTGTACATTTAATTTGTATCTTGCCACATTACTGAATTGCTGTATGAGTTCTAGTAGTTTGGGGGTGAAGTTTTTGGGTTTTCCATATAAAGTATCACGTCATCTGAAAAGAGACAGAGTTTGAACACTCATGAAAGAAAATGAAGAATACACAAAAAGATGGGAAAAATATTTCATGATCATGGATCAGAAGAATAAACACTGTTAAAATGTCTATACTGCCAGAGCAATCTATACTTTCAATGCCATACTGATCAAAATTTCACCGGCATTTTTCAAGCACTGGAACAAACAATCCTAAAATTTGTGTGGAACCAGAAAAGACCCCAAATTAGCAAGGAAGTGTTAAAAAAGAAAAACAAAGCTGGGGGCATCATGTTGCCTGATTTCAAGCTTTATTACAAAGTATGATCACCAAGACAGGATGGTACTGGCACAAAAACAGACACACAGACCAATGGAACAGGTAGAGAGTCCAGATATGGACCCTCAATACTATGGTCAAATAATCTTCGACAAAGCAGGAAAAAATATCCAATGGAAAAAAGACAGTCTCTTCAATAAATGGTGCTGGGAAAATTGGACAGCTATATACAGACAAATGAAACTCGATCATCCTTTTACACCATTCACAAAGATAAACTCAAAATGGATGAAAGACCTCAATGTGAGACCGGAATCCATCAAAATCCTAGAGGAGAACATAGGCAGTAACTTCTTCAACATCAGCCACAGCAACTTCTTTCAAGACATGTCTCCAAAGGCAAAGGAAACAAAAGTGAAAATGAACTTTTGGGACTTCATCAAGCTAAAAAGCTTCTGCAGAACAAAGGGAACGGTCAACAAAACAAAGAGGCAACCCATGGAGTGGTAGAAGATATTCACAAATGACACTACAGTCAAAGGGTTGATATCTGAGATCTGTAAAGAACTCCTCGGGACTCCTGGGTGGCTCAGTCTAAGCATCTACTTTCGGCTCAGCCCATGATCCCAGGGTACTTGGATCAAGCCCTGCATCAGTCTCCCTGCTTGTTGGGAAGCCTGCTTTTCCCTCTCACACTTCCCCTATTGTGTTCCCTCTCAATGTGTCTCTCTCTGCCAAATAAATAAATAAAATCTTTAAAAAAAAAAACAAAAAACAAACAAACAAAAAAAACTCCTCAAACTCAACACCCAAAAAACTGATAAACAAGTCAAAAAATGGGCAAAAGTCATGAACAGCCACTTCTCCAAAGAAGACATACAAATGGCTGGCAGACACATGAAAAAATGTTCATCATCATTAGCCATCAGGGAAATTCAAATCAAAACCTCATTAAGATACCACCTTACACCAGTTAGAATGGCAAAGATTAACAAGACAGGAAACAACAAATGTTGGAGAAGATGTGGAGAAAGGGGAACTCATACACTGTTGGTGGGAATGCAAGTTGGTGCAGCCACTTTGGAAAACAGTACGGAGATGCCTCAAAAAATTAAAATAGAGCTACACTATGACCCTGCAATTGGCACTACTAAGTACCTGCCCCAAAGATACAGAGGTAATGAAAAGAAGAGCCATATGTACCCCAATGTTCATAGCAGCAATGTCCACAATAGCCAAGCTATGGAAAGAGCCGATATGCCCTTCAACAGACGAATGGATAAAGAAGATGTGGTCCATATATACAATGGAATATTATTCAGCCATCAGAAAGGATGAATACCCAACTTTTCTATCAACATGGGTGGGACTGGGGGAGATTATGCTGAGTGAAAATAAGTCAAGCAGAGAAAGTCGATTATTATATGGTTTCACTTACTTGTACAACTTAAGGAATAACATGGAGGACATTAGGAAAAGGAAAGGAAAAGTGAACTGGGGGAAATTGGAGGGGGAGACAAACCATGAGAGACTGCAGACTCTGAGAAACAAACAGGGTTTTAGAGGGGAGGGGGGGATGGGTGAGCCTGGTGGTGGGTATTAAGGAGGGCACATATTGCATGGAGCACTAAGTGTGTACATAAAGAATTAATCTTGGAACACTGAAAAAATAAAACCTAAATAAATAAATAAGAAAGCCAACAACTGTTATCTGCAGTTTCTAATCACAAAGGGGAAGCATGTCTGAGAACAAGCACTCAAGAGGACTGTGGTGACACTGTTAATAATATAAGACCAGACTCCAAACCAGCAAGCACCTTGGCTTATTTCCTGGTAACAGAAAGTTTGTGATCTCCTCCCTACTTGGTTTCTGACGGTAACCCACAACAGGTTTTTTTCCCCTCCTTTTTTGTTTTTGGCTTCATTCCATGATCTGGAAAGCTCTACTCTGGCTAGAGTTAACAAGAAAGTTAACTCTAGTTCTCCTCACTATTTTCTGTGGAGCAAACTGCCAGCTGACACTGCTTGCTTTTGAATCTGGAGCCCACTCTACTTGGCACTTAACATTTCTCTTCCATTTCTGATTCTCAGATGTTTATTTTGATGTTGAGTCTGCTTTTATTTTTTTGGTTTTGCAGTTTTATCATTACTGAAAGTAAAAGAACAGATAGATCGAAGAAATTTAATATGCTACTTTGACTGGAAATCCTTCATCTATTATTTTTAATTTTACATTCCCATTAAGTTTAGTTTTGTATTCTTTATATTTTTTCTACTAAAACATAAACTACAAATTCATTTCAAATAATGACCAACCCAGTACAGAGCATTTTCATATATTATCATTTATGTCAAATGGGGAATATATATTCAAATCACTTACCAATACTATGAAACTGCCATCGCTGATGAATTCTCTCTGGAAGAAGTTGT
Organism: Mustela erminea; assembly: GCF_009829155.1. Taxonomy (NCBI): domain Eukaryota; kingdom Metazoa; phylum Chordata; class Mammalia; order Carnivora; family Mustelidae; genus Mustela; species Mustela erminea. Next base: position 86,038,539 of record NC_045618.1, read on the forward strand.
AAAATTTTCTAAAAATCAGTACGAATAAAACAAAGAATGAAAAGCAAGTAATGAGACCACATTCTGTGCAATGTGAAAAATAAACGAAGAGCTTACAATAAGCATGTAACAGTTTCTTATGTAAAATATAGATAGCATCACCAACATAAAACAGTATTTGAGATAATCTGACAGGACTTGCACTACTTCAGCACTGGCACACTGATCAATATTTGAAAACAGCAAAAGCAAAACCCAACAAGCTATACTAACAAAGACTTGGAACGCAACACTAATGAATTTATCTTTCATAATGATGTGGAAAGTAAGTATATCCCTCTTTATGAATTAAATAATGAACTCTAACATATTTCAAAATGATTATTTGCTACTCCTAGAATTTCCAAATTGTGGATATTACTAATAAGTTCTGAATTCTTTCAGATACTATTATTTGTAACATTGTGTCTCACTTTGAGAAGTTCTTCCTCCTGTTTTGATAAAAGAAGGAAAAATATTTTGATTTTACAAAAATCACATCAAATATTTGTACTGACTTGATTCACATGAACCCAAAGGTACTTATATTTATGATGGCTATAGGTATAAGAACAATATTTAAAATTTCAGGATCCTTACAGTTAAACTAATACAGGTTTCCATTAATTAGGATGAACACTTTTTACAATTTTACAAAATTTTACCTTTAATTCCCTTCACAAATTTCCTCTGTGTGAATTTTTCTAGCTCAACAGCTGCCTTACTATGCTACTAAACTAAGCTCCCAGTACTCATCAGCTTGCTGAATGAGTTTAAGTTTGTTGTTACTGCTGCTTTTACTGCTGTTATACTTTAGAAATGCCATGAACCAAAGTGTTCATAAGGGCCAAACACTAGATGCTTTTATATGTAATGCTATCTCATTAATCCTCACAACCATCCTAAAAAAGAGTTTATTAATCTCAGTTTAAAAAGGAGAAAGTGGGTTAAGTAATGTGCTTAAGTTAGAAAGTGGAAGAACTGAATCCAATCTTGATATGCTTAATCCAAAATGTATACTTTTATACTATTTGGCCACAAAAGATGGTATGCATGTTTTACACTTCTCTATCTTCCACTAGTCCATCTCATACAGGAGAATGATGAAGAAATTTTACATGAGATACACAAACTTCTTTACCATTGCCCTCCTCATATTTCTCTAGCCAACAACTGTATAAATGTATTTATCTTGGTATGGAAAGGGATAAAATTGTAAGTTGAAAAGTTAAGTTTGTAAACTACCCAGAAACATTCCTAAATTATGACTATTATACTTCAGATTTAGCCTCTTTTTTTTTTTTAAGATTTTATTTATTTATTTGACAGAGAGAGATCACAGTAGACAGAGAGGCAGGCAGAGAGAGAGAGAGAGAGAGAGAGGGAAGCAGGCTCCCTGCCGAGCAGAGAGCCCGATGCGGGACTCGATCCCAGGACCCTGAGATCATGACCTGAGCCGAAAGCAGCAGCTTAACCCACTGAGCCACCAAATCAGGTGCCCCCAGATTTAGCCTCTTATATATAAACGTCTTTATTTAAAAATGAAAGAATACTATAAAAATGAAAGAAACCATGTATAGTCTTAATGGAGGAAAATTGCTATAAATCCTGCATAGTATTATTAATACTACATAATGGTGCTTTTCATTCAAAAAAGAGGAAGTCAGTTAATCTATAAATTTCTTGATTTTTTTAAAAATCATCATTACTGGGGCACCTGGGTGGCTCAGTGGGTTAAAGCCTCTGCCTTCGGCTCAGGTCATGATCCCAGGGTCCTGGGATCAAGCCCCGCATCGGGCTCTCTGCTTAGCGGGAAGCCTGCTTCCTCCTCTCTCTCTCTGCCTGCCTCTCTGCCTACTTGTGATCTCTGTCCATCAAATAAATAAATAAAATCTTAAAAAAAAAAAAATCATCATTACTAAGGTGAGCTCAGGGAGGGCAGAAACCTCCCTGGAGCAGACAGGCAAAAAAGCTCCTTTGATCTTGATTTTCAGTGTGAATACAGACAGTGAAAATGGGGCCTCACGATCCTTCTGACCTTTTGGCTTTTAAAAGCAGGAGGTGTCAGAAAAGTTGCCACAGGGGTAAATGGCTTGTGGTTAAATAATTAAATGTTTAAACAAAACAAAATAAAATAAAATATAAAAATCATCATTAGTCTCTTAAGATAGAGATCAGATATTATTATCCCCACTGTAAGCAGAAAAACATCAGCACAAAGGTTACATATTTTTTCCAAAAGATGAAAGCCCTGTATCTAACATCTTTATATTCTAAGAAAATTCACTCATTCATTAAAGGTAACAACTGATAAGTATATATTACATACAGGGAAATAAACACTATTTTTTTTTAAAGATTTTATTTATTTATTTGACAGAGAGAAATCACAAGTAGATGGAGAGGCAGGCAGAGAGAGAGAGGGAAGCAGGCTCCCTGCTGAGCAGAGAGCCCGATGCGGGACTCGATCCCAGGACCCTGAGATCATGACCTGAGCCGAAGGCAGCGGCTTAACCCACTGAGCCACCCAGGCGCCCCTAAACACTATTTTTTAATAGAAGGAAGGTCCTGAAAGAGCTTCCATTAACTAATCCATCTCAGTTTCCTGAACACAGGGCAAGCATGAATGTCTGAAGGAACACTTTCCAGAAATTCTTATCTTGTGTTCTCTGCTGATACCTTTTATTTTTTAACTTCTTTTTCAATCTTGATGCCTTTTACTTCCTTCTCTTGCCTAACTTCCCTGGCTAGCTAGAACCAAGTGCAATATTTAATAGAAATGGCAAGAGTTGATATGCTTGTTTTGTTCCTAATCTTAAGAAAGAGGAACTCAGGGGCGCCTGGGTGGCTCAGTTGGTTGGACGGCTGCCTTCGGCTCAGGTCATGATCCTGGAGTCCCGGGATCGAGTCCCGCATCAGGCTCCCAGCTCCACGGGGAGTCTGCTTCTCTCTCTGACCTTCTCCTCGCTCATGTTCTCTCTCACTGTCTCTCTCTCAAATAAATAAATAAAATCTTTAAAAAAAAAAAAGAAAGAGGAACTCAGTATCCAGTACTAGGTACAGTCTTAAATGTGTATTTTTGTAGATTGTAGATGTCCTATATCAAGCTGACAAAGTTTCTTTTTATTCCCATTTTGTTAAGTATTTTATCATGAAATAGTATTGGATTTTGCCAAATGCTTTCTATCAACAATAACATATTTTTTGTCTTTTATTTTATTATTATTACTACATACTAGTTGGTTAATTTTTAGATGTTGAACTTTGTATTTCATATATAAATCCCACTTGGTGATGTTGTACAATCCTTTTTATATGCTTTTTTTTTTTTAGGATTTTTTGTGCCAATATTCATGAAAATATTTTATAATTCTCTTTCCTTGTTTTTGTCTGGTTTTGGTTGGGTAATATTGGCCTCACAGAATGAACTGTGAAATATCACCTGTTTTTTTATTAAAGAATTTCTGAAGAACTGGTATTTTTCTTTAAAGGGCTAGTTAAAATTCACTAGTGAAGTCATCTGGGTCTGGGCTTTTTCCAGGTGGGATTTTATTTAAATACTAATTCATTTTTTCACTAGTTATAAGTCTTTCAGATTTGTTATTTCTTTTTAAATCGCAAAGCTTTCTGTCTTTATAGAAACATGTCCATTTTATTTATCAAATTTGTTGGCACACAGTTGGTCATAGTATTCTCTTAGTATTCTCTTACAATTTCAATAAAGTCATTAGTGATATTCTTTTTTAATTCCTGAATTTAGTAATTTAATTCCTCACTCTTTTTACTTAGTACAGCTATCCATTATTAGTTTTCTTATCTTTTTGAATGAACCAATTTTTAGTTCTGTTGGTTTTCTCCATTTTTTAAATCTTTCTTTCATTTATTTCTGCTATAATCTTTATTATTTCCTTTTATCTGCTTGCTTTGGGTTTAATTTGCTCCTTTTTCTAAGGTGGAAGCTTAAGTAATTGAGAGGATATCATTCTTGCTTTATTATATTAAGTTTATAACTATAAATAACTATAAATTTTCCTCTGAGTGCTTGGTTACCTGCATTCCCTAAGTTTTGGTATACCACATCTTCCTATGAGCCACTGGTTATTTGGGGGTGTACTCATTAACTTCCACATATTTATGAATTTACAAAATTTCCTTGTTATTGATTTCCTCATTTAATTCCACATTAGAGAACATAATTTGAACGATTTCTGCTGATAAATTCATTCTTTCTCAAAACACCTATGTTTTAACATTCCCCTTGTAAATAGTTCATGCAAACACCTGGAGATATAAACATAAGCAAATTCCTCAGGGACAAAGATTACTGAAAATAAATAGCCCAATAGGTACCAAAACCAGTTACTTCCATCTAGAACTCTAAAAAAAAACAAAACAAAAAAGCTTCTTTTTTTTTTTTTTAGCTGTGACTAAATCAATAGCTAAATCAATTCCTAAGAGAGATATCAGATTGTTCAAATTCCTCTAAACCATGTCAAAGAACCCAAAGTATAAAACTGAATTATCTTTAATTACCAACAGACAAAATGGCTCAATGTTGAAACACAGTTTTCCAAATTCTTTACTGTCTTTCAAGTCACAAGTCTCCAGATCTCTGAATTCTTGCTAAAGATTGGAATACTCCTATCATTGCTTGATTTGAAAGACAGAATGAAGAGGCAAGGAGTTATTTTAAAAGTGAGGGGACCCTAATTTTTATCAGTATGCCGAAAACAAAATATAAACTTTAGTAAAGCATCAAATGTTCCTACTTCCTTCTGTTTATTTAACAATAAAGACTTCTCTCACCCCAATCCAATGTAATATAGAAAAATAATTTATAAAACACTTAACTATTTTACAGTGTTACCAATTCTATGGTGTCACATGCATAAAAACGTAATTCTATTTTTATCTAAAAACAACACTGGTATCTCAAAAAATAATTAAAAATTAAGTCAGATATGTTTTGAGGTCAAAGAATGTGATTCAGTTCTTGGAAAGCAAGGAAAATTCATGCTCTATAATTCTAATATATTCCTTTGCATGTTCCAAGAATTATTTTGAAGGGAAAAAAAACTGATGGGCAAACACTTACCTCAAAAATAAAAAGTATAGCATCCAATTCCTCCCTTTGAGACTTGTGACCTAAAACATTTTTACAGAAAAATATTTTAAAGATTATCATTTTGTCCTCATTGTTAACAAGCATTTAAAAAGCTTAAAATATTTCAAGCACTAAAGTATCTTCTCAGTGATTCTTTAATAAAATATTTAAAGCATACTCTGTTCAATGTATAGACAATACTGTACCATATCTATTCAACAAATAAATTTAGATTCCACATATTTATATCTAAAAACAAATAATATACTGTGGAGGAGTGCCTGGGTGGCTCAGTCAGTTAACTCTCTGCCTTGGGCTCAGGTCATGATCTCAGGATCCTGGGATCGAGCTCCATCTGGGGCTTCCTGGTCAGCGGGGAGTCTGCTTCTTCCTCTCCCTCTACCCCTCCCTCCACTCATATGCCCGTGCATGCTCTCTCTCGCAAATAAATAAATAAATAAAATCTTTTTTAAAATAGTAATAATAATACACTGGGGAGAACTTAGAATAAATTCTGAAAATGAAAATATGAGAATGACTGCTCAAACTTCACAGGCATCTAAGGGCAGAGCAAAAAAAGTGAGGAAACAGGTAAATAAATCTATCTGACCAGGCAAAAAGCAAATCTTGTAAGCCTTCTCAAAAAGAATGAAGATAGTATTACTAACCCATACTTTGAGACAGGGTCTGAAAGATGTTTCACAAAAGAAGTGAAATAACATTAAAATTTCAACATCCAAGGGTTGATTTTCAAGTGGGTATTTATGACAATTGTTTGAAACATCAACATAAGTCAGGGCCAATTATAACACCTTACCTTTCTGTTTAAGACTAGCTTCAATAGTCACAAAATTCTCAAAGAACACGTAATATATATGTGAAAAATGTTGGTCAAAAAACTGTTTAAGATCAATAGACTCTGCATTCTCTGAAAAGGAAACAAAACAGTTTTTAGTGACTATATATATGTTAAATCATGTTCAGCAAATTATCATAATGGTGAGTTTCCTTCAAAAAAAGTCAAAGAACTGCTCCTAAAATTCTATCCTATTAAAATATTTGAGATATGCACTTATTTATATCCTTGTTCTCACAACTTTAGTTTTTAAAAATTTTTAAATTTAAAAACAGGTTAAAGGGCACCTGGGCGGCTCAGTCAATTGAGTAAGTTTGTGCCTTTGCTCAGGTTATGATCTCAGGTTCCTCATCCTGAGATCCAGCCCTGTGCCCTTCTCCTTCTGCCCCTCCCAGCCCATTATGTGCTCTGTAACTTTCTCAAGTAAATAAATAAAATCTTTAAAAAAAAAAAAAAGGTTAAATCAGGTTATCATTATCATAATATTTGTTTCCTAAAAAAAAAAAAACTCATACAAAACAATGTCTCAGAGAGATTTATTCGAAATTTATTTTGAGTATTTAACCAAACCAAAGAAAGAGTCAAGTTCTAATTTCAATTCACAGCTATGCTTCTCTCAACTTATCCCCAAGAGTTTAAAATCAGTATTTCTAGAATAATTATATATCTTATCTTTCCAAAACACATTTACTCAGTAAATAGGTATATAACAACAGACTTTATAAATAGGCACTTAAGTATTACAAAGCTCGAACAGATAATATTGCTTTAAAGGAATTGTCAGTATAGTCCAGCGCACACAAAATCAAACATATAGCTATATGCACATCAGAAAGTGTTAGGTACTGAAAGTGAAGTTACAAAATACATTGGCAATTTAGAAACAAAAATTACTTTCAAAGCTAAAAAGGGGTGGAAGTAGGGAAAGTAGGAGAGCTTAACACAGGATTTATTATTTGAAAAGACTTTTAAGGATAGTAAGGGCTTTGAACATGAAGCGGTGAAGGGCATTCTAGGCATTAGCAAAGACAACAAAATGAGGAAAGTATGAAGCATGACAGGATACAGAAAAATAATTCACTTTGGCTAGAGCCTAAAACATTTTGATAAAAATAAAATTGAAAAAATAGCCTTGAAATATGTCATAAAATGCCTTGAATGTAAAGTAAAGGAGACAAATTATTATTCAAAGCAAGAAACAGACGTATACATACTATACATCTTGTTTGAGTTATTTTCAGGGACTGAGAAGGTTGAAGAAAAAGGGGAAGAGGGAACTTTTACTTTTAATATATACTTCCTATTATTCAATTTTCTTTGCAAAAAGGACTTATTTCTGGGGCACCTGGGAGGCTCAGTTGCTTCAGCATCTGCCTTCAATTCAGGTCATGATCTCGGGGTCCTGGGATGGAGCCGCATGTTGGGGCTCCCTGCTCAGTGGGGAGCCTGTTTTTCCCTCTTCTTTTTCCCTCTCCCTCCCCTGCTCATGCTCTCTCTCTCTCTCTCTCACTTAAATAAATAAAATCTTTTTAAAAAATTAAAAAATTTAAAAAGCACACATTTTGGGCGCCTGGGTGGCTCAGTGGGTTAAAGCCTCTTCCTTTGGCTCAGGATATGGTCTCGGGGTCCTGGGATGGAACCCCGCATCGGGTTCTCCGCTCAGCAGGGAGCCTCTTCCTCCTCTCTCTCTCTGCCTGCCTCTCTGTCTACTTGTGATCTCTGCCTGTCAAATAAATGAATAAAAAATCTTCAAAAATAAAAAAATAAAAAACACATTTCTTTTATAATGAAAAATAAATTTTAAAAAGGCACTGGAAAAACAGCAAAGATTTATGAAGCTGGAAGTGAGATGAAGAATACACTATTAATTGTTATGAAACTCAAATTAAAGTTAAATATCAGTTAATTTCTTGAAATGCTCTAAGGCTCAATAAAAGATTTCAGAATAAAATTAATAGTAAACAACATATAGATAGCACTTTAAACTCTTTCATGTAATATCTTACCCTGTGAATAATCATAATGATTTTTTAGTGACATCTTGTATATGGAATTTTCCAAGACTTTCCCTTTTGCTCTGCCCTCCCAAAGGAAAGGATGGATGCCCTCTCCTCTATATTCCCTTGGATTCTCTACATTTCTATCTTATGGAAATAATTACATTTTACGTGTTTTTTTGTCTTCTTTCCAGGACTAGTCTATAGCTTTTTTAGAATATAAACTGTGTCTACCTTAGTATTCCCAAAACCTAACACAGTGCTCAGCACATATGTACTCAAATATGTTTTATTATTGATAAAACAGGTTATTTTAACTTTATTAGATTCATTTATTAGCTTGAAAATTTTTATACTAGAAAAGATTGCATAACCTCCTGACAGGCAAAACATTGCTTCATCTAGACTGTAATTAGAACACCAAAATTTCACTCCTATCAGTAACACTACCTGTGTGACTTTTTCACAGAACTAGAAAAACATAATGGCTAACACAAACTGAATATTTCCTATATGTTAGACACTCTATGTCCAACATATTGGATGTGATTTACTGAAATTATTTTCTATAATTCTCACAATGACACTATGAAATAAGTACTATTATTATCCCTATTTTATAGATGAGGAAACAGGCACAGAGTAAGTAATTCAGCTAGTAAAAAACAGAGACAGGGATTTAAACCATACAGCCGGGATCTACTACTGTCCATGCACTTAAAATATATGTTATTCAGCCTCCAGTGTAACAACAGGAATAGAACACTAGTAATTAATTATCCATCATAGGAAGATATGAAGCCATCAAATACTAGTTAAACATATTTCATAGACTTTCAAAATAAAAACACATACAACTGAGAAAAACAGGAAAAGTATTTTCCCCACACAGCAGTTTAGAGTAACAAAGACTATGAAATTAGAATAAATAAGCTACTATAATTAGCTCTACATTTCCTGAAGTTAATGTTTCAAACGTAACTAACGTTCCAGAGGTAAGAAGAAAATAAGAGAACAATAACAAAGCAAAACAAAAAAATCAAAACAAAACAAAAGCAAACATGAATCAACTCAAGATTTTATAACCTAATTTAAAGCCAAGACAGTCTCTTCATTTCCTTCTCACAGAGCATGTTAGGAAAGCCTCGTAACTACATACTTGCTAAAAAGATACTGAATTAAAATTAGACTTATTTCCTTTTGACTCCCTCTATTTATAATGAACTAGTCAGCAAACAGAAACTCTTTTACTAAATATTTTTGACCACCAGTTCCCTAAATTTACATAGTGGGGGAAAGCAGGGTAGGAAATAAAACAAACAGACAAAAAAAAAAAAAAACAAAGAAGGGAAGAAGGAGAGGTGAAAAATACAAATGGATAAATTATAAATAATATACAATTAGGCTCCAAAAGAGGGAGAGGGGCTATATGGGAAAAGGAAAATAAGTTGAGAAATGAGAGGGAGAGGAAAAAAGGACAAAGGAGGAAACTGAGAAGTAAGCTGGAACACAGAACTGAAGCTATTACTCAAAAATAACACAGAGAATAACAAGATGAAAAAGATAAGGATAAGACTACCTAAGAAGTGTCAGGAAGAAAATGTACAGTATTCAAAAAAATAATATCTAAAATGGCATATTGAGTCCCAAACAGGATAAATACAAATCTACACATGGACACATCTTAACACCAAAAAGAAAATGGAGATATTAAAACAACAAAAATTACCTACATAAGAATATCAAAACTAACAGCAGACTTCTCATCAGCCCAACAGAAGCAGGGACACAATGCAACTTTATATTGAAAGAACTAATGACAAATAATAGTCAATCTAAAGTTCTATACTCAGCTAAAAAGTACTATTCAATAATACGAACATGAAAATGAAGAAAAGGCATTTTCTAACATTCTTAGAGGTTAACACTTGAAAAACCTCACTCAAATGCAAAGAAATATGAGATTTCTGAAAGAAGAGAAATAAACTCACATAGAAATGAGAAAAGCAAACCTGAGCAAGAAACTGGAAAATGCATGGGTAAATCTAAATGAATACTGAGTGGTAAAAACAAACAATTAACACAAAAGTTACCAACCAGGAGGAAGTAAAATAATAGACAATAATGTCAAAGATGAAACTGAAATGCTAGAAAGAGTATTTTAAGATCTTTGTTGAAAGGATGATAAAAATACTGATGAATTCTGACTTTATTATCAGTATGTTATTGAAATGTATTGAGTTACCACTAAAAAGAGTAGTTATTACTAAAAGAGTAATAACAGAATGCAAAACTCTTTTAAAAAAAAAGATTTTATTTATTAATTTGACAGAGACAGAGAGATCACAAGCAGGCAGAGAGACAGGCAGAGAAAGAGGGGGAAGCAGGCTCCCCACCAAGCAGAGCCCGATGAGAGTCCATCCCAGGACCCCAAGACCATGACCCAAGCCAAAGGCAGAAGCTTAACCTACAGAGCCACCCAGGTGCCCCAGAATGCAAAATTCTTAACCACTGGAAGAGAAAAATATAGAAAAGCTTATGATAACCGAAATGAGTAAAGAAAACCACCCCAATAAAGATGAATGAGGTGATAAAAATAAAATAAATACACACTATTTACCAAAAAAGTTAATGAATTAAATGCTTCAGTTAAGAGATAGTTGTAATCACAATGCATTTTAAGACACCCACAAATACTAAGGTATTTACTAAGAACAAAAATTTTAACCCAAAATGATTAAAGGAATGAAATACAATGTATCACTTAGATACTAACTGAATATCAATGCTGATTCCTTGATAAGTCTAAATAAATACTAAGGCAAGAATTACTACAATTAAAGAGAGTCTATGTATTTTGATAGAAGGCTGTATTTACCATGAAGCTTTAATTCCAAATTTGAATGAAAAGTTTCACAATATATAAAGCAAATTTCTAAGGAGAAACAAACCAACTATTTGCGTGGTATTTTTTATACATCTGTTTCCTACTTAACAGAGGCAAGATTAGTAAGTCCACAAAAGATCTGAACACAATTAGTATTTAACTAATAAAACTCTACTAAATAAAACTCTAAATCTAACAGAGAATAAATCTTTCTACGCAAAAGTGGGATATTTAGGATATTAACAAAACTAAGTAAGGATACAAACAGAAAAAGTGCCAAGAGTCACAGATCTCAAACTATGCTCTCTGACCGAAAGGAAATAAATTAAGCATTAATAACGAAAGCTAACCCTCATACAAAAGAAGTGTGATAAAAGGGAATAAAGATAAAAGTCCCAGGTACTCAAACAGGCCAAAAAGAAAGCCGATTCCCACAAAGAAAATGAGAAAAACTCGTATTTCACAGAGCAACACCCTACGCTGGACACTACTTAAAACCACCGCATGTATCAGAAAAGCAAGATACATAAGATCAAACTGCTTCCAATAAGTGAATCCCAGAACAGGAAAAGACCTCAAGAAAATTCATAGATATACAAAATATCCAGGACCCAACAAGGTAAAATTCACAATGCCTTATATATAATTGATGATTACCAGACATGCAAAGCAATAAAACCTAATTCATAATGAAGACAATAATCATTAAATCAGATTTAAACTACATTTTAACACAGGTGTGAGAATCCGCAGAAAAGGGCATTAAAATAGTTGCTCCAACTGTATTCCATGTATCCAAGAAGTTGAGAATGGAAAACATAAACAAACATCCAAATCAAACTTACATTGGTAAAAACTACAATGTATACGGTGTAAACTGAACTAGTTGGAATTAAGCCATAGCAATAAATTACCCAAAAGAAACAGCAAAAAACGATAATCCCATGTATTCCATGGAGCACTGGGTGTGGTGCATAAACAATGAATCTTGGAACACTGAAAAAATAAAATAAAATTTTAAAAAAAGAAAAAGAAAAATTATAATCCAAAAAATTGAAAAGCACATTAATGAACAGCTTCAAGTGGCCTAATAATACAAGTAATTGAAAACCCCAAGGAGGAGAGGCAGAAAAATATTTGGAGAATTAATGGCTGAAAATCTTCAAGTTTGATGCAAATCAGAAACCCACATATGCCTGTATACAGATTCAAGACAATTTCCATTCATTTTCATAAGAAGTAATTTCAACTAGAAATACTGACTTCTAGAAAATAATCATTAAAACTGATTTTCATTTTTATATAACGAACCAATATTAAAGTGAATAAATATGGCAAGCTCATTTTTGTATTTAACAATGTAGCAGACAGGCAAGTTAACTTCCCTATTGATAACTGTCCTAAGTGATTTAACTCATCAAAATAAATCTAGGGACCTTTCTCCTGTTCAAACGTTTAAGATGTTTGCTTTATGTTATTAATATTCCTTTGCTGTAAAAAGTAGATACAAATAACAAACGTCCTGCTAGAAACCATAGTAAAAACCTACTAAAATTTCAAAGAAAGCAAAGTAGTTTTAAGATATATAGCTTATCTCCTTATCAACTGATGTTTCAAAATAACTGCAGAAAAGCTTCTAACATGTGATTATGGTTACAACTGATAGCAAGATAATAACTTCTGGAACTAAAAAGGAAAAGAGAAAACAGTAAAGGAAGCATTAGTAAGCGACCATGATCTCAAAGTAATTATGTCTAAATCTCATTCAACTCTATAAAATAAAATACAATAAAAATTATTCTCCTGCCTTCAAGGATTCCACAATGAGCATAGAGAAAATGAGACATAGTGAAGAGAATCTAATTTAGACAAAGATACAATGCTTCATTTAAGAGCAAAATCAATTCTGTTTTATCAAACATCATACTATTAGCTAAGCATTGAGTATAAGCCAAAAGCAATTACAATCACTTATGCTTACTTATATTTTACATTTGCGTAGATAACACTTTTACAGTTACATATACATAGTCTTACTTGTTCTCCAAATTATGTTTTTGAAACAAATATATTATCTCCTTTTTATAAAGAAACTAAACCTGAGAGAAGTTAGTTAACTTGCCCAGGTCATCCTAAACTACCAAATGGCTCCAAATCAGCTCTCAATCAACAACATTAGAATAGCCACACTTCAGGCAGTAGGCCACAGCATAAAATAACCTCCTTACCATTTTAAATCAAACTCATTCTGAAAGAGTGAATGGTGTTTTTAAAGAATTACTTGAGGGGCACCTGGGTGGCTCAGTGGGTTAAAACCTCTGCATTCGGCTCAGGTCATGATGGGATCGAGCCCCGCGTCGGGCTCTCTGCTCCGCGGGGAACCTGCTTTCTCCCCTCTCTCTGCCTGCCTCTCTGCCTACTTGTGATTTCTCTCTCTCTGTCAAATAAATAAAATCTTTAAAAAAAAAAAAAAAGAATTACTTGAAAGCTACACAGAGCCTGAGGTGGTTTATTTGAAGATTCAGAACAAGTAAACAGTGAAAGATACCAAGAGTTCAGAGGATTTGGTCCACTTGTATGCATACTGCCCCAAAGTATCTCTCTTTACCTGGTTAATTATACCCTCCTTTGCTTCACCACAATAATTAAAATTTTACTCATTAAATTCATTTGTGAAAGGAAACCATTCCAACACAAAGTATAAGAAGTTAAACACCCTGGGGCGCCTGGGTGGCTCAGTGGGTTAAAGCCTCTGCCTTCGGCTCAGGTCATGATCCCAGGGTCCTGGGATCGAGCCCCGCATCGGGTTCTCTGCTCGGCAGGGAGCCTGATTCCTCCTCTCCCTCTGCCTGTTTCTCTGCCTACTTGTGATCTCTGTCTGTCAAATAAATAAATAAAATCTTTAAAAAAAAAAAAAAAAAAGAAGAAGTTAAACACCCTTCATGGTTAGTGTGAATTGGTACAAGCAGCTTTCCTCATAACAGAGAGCAATGAAAGAAAATAATTCTGATATGGCTGTGAAGACGTGGAGGAAAGAAGATAGTATTTATTGGACATCCACTGTTTTCTAAAGAGTGAACCAAACACTTTTCTTTCAGTTTTCTTAATTCCCCCAGAAACTTCAAATGATAGGTCCCTATTAACTTCATTCTACCTTTTCACTTAGTTTATTACAAAATAAAAACTAAACTAAAAAGATTCAAGGAAACCAGGATGAAACAAAGTTGGTCTAAGCGTCAGGTAAGAATTCTATGTCTTACTCTATGCCACTTACCAAGACAGGTAAATGGCTGTGATATTAAAGTTTAGGACTTAACAGGACATTGTGTGCTAAAGGGAAAATATAAGTAAAAATATTGGGAGAATATTAGTAACAGTGACCAACTGAAACTTCGATGTGATCAGAAAAGAGGGTGAACACTCCTTTTTCTTTTTTCCTCTGCATTTTTCTATCTCCATTATCAACTTTTCTTCCACTGTATCCTCCCTTTAAATGTTGGGGTCTGTCAAAAATATATGTCTTCTTCCACCTTCATTAAATATTGCAAAATGAACTCTATCTATATACAAATACCTCTCAAATCCATGGGTTCTGTTTCATGCCCTCTCCTGAGGACTACCTATCCAATTACAATTTCACAAGTATCTCACATTCATCTTGCCCCCCAAGTAAGTCCACCTCCCCTCATCTTCTCTAGCGTCTGTATTCCCTTCCTAGGTTGGTTTTTCAGATTTCTGACATTTCAGATTTATTCCCCCGTCTTTTTAACTCTCACCACCCACCCCACCACCCACCCCTCAACAAATCATTCATTTTTCTTGCTAAGTTTACTTCTGCAATGTATTTCTTTCTCTCTATCCCCTATCCCCCCCACCATTTAGTTTTATACCTCAGGGTCTCTTGCCTGAATTTTAGAGCAGCCTCCTATCTTCTATTAGTTTAACCAACTATAAACTAATAATGCAGCAACAGAAAGAAAAATGAAGAAAACGATCCCATTTACATTGCATCAAGAACAAGATACCTTAGAATAAATTCAACCAAAGAGATGAAAGTACTCTGAAAGCTATGAAACACTGAGGAAATTAAAGATGACCAAAAGAAATGGAAAGACATTCCATTCCACGCTCATGGGGGGAAAATACCTTGACATGTAAATGAAAACACAACATTTATGGCACTCAGCTAAATAAGCACTAGGAGGAAAATGTACAGTTTTAAATGCCTAAATGAAAGTAAAGATCTCAAAATCAATAACCTAATGTTCTACCTTAAGAAACTAGAAAACAAAAAATAAAAACACACTAATACTAAAGAATGCAGAAAAGAAAGAAACAATAAAGAATGAGGTATTTGAAATAGAGAAAAAAAAGTACAAAACATCAATGAAAACACAACTGAAAAACTTTAGTCATATTGTCCAAGAAGAGAGAAGATTAAAATTACTAATCTGGATTGGAAAAAAGGACATTACTAACAACCTTACAGAAATTTAAAAAATCACAAAGGAATACTATGAACAATGTACACTAGCAAATTACATAACCTATATGAGGTAGACAAATTCCTAGGAGGACATAAAATACCAAAACTGACTCAAAAGGAGAAAATCTGAGTAGATCTATAAGAAAAGACTGACTGAGCAATAAGGAAAACTGACCTGAAAGAAAAGCCCAGAACCAAATGGCTTCATATTAACACTTCAAAAAAAGAGAAAACTTTAAAACACACTCTATGAGGCCAATAACACCCTCATTCCAAAACCAAAACATTACAAGAATATACAAATATCCCTTATTGATATAAATACAGAAATCCTCAACAAAATACTGTATAACTGAATATGGCAATATATAAAAAGTACTATACACCATGACCAAGTGGGATTTATCCCAGAATGCAAGATCAGTTCAACAGAGAAAAATCAATCATGGCAATACACCATATTAATATACAGATGAAAACCCAAATAATTGTCTCAACAGACACAGAAAAAGTGCTTGACAAAATCCAACATCCTTTCATGATAAAAATACTCAAAAAGTTAGGAACAGAAAGTAATTTCCTCAACTGGATAAAGAGCATCTATGAAAAATCCAAAGCTAACTTCATACTGACTGGTACAAGACTGGAAGCTTTACCTCTAAAAACAAAAAAAAAACAAAGATGTCCCCTTTTGCTGTTGGTACTCAACACTGTACTGGAAGGAGTAGCTGAAGAAATTAGATATGAAAAATAAATAAAAGTCATATAAATTGTAAAAAAAAAAAAAAAAGGAACAAGAAGGAGAAGAAACATTACATCTCTATTCATAAATGACATGATTTTGTATATAAAAAATCCTAAGGAATCCACACAGACAAAAATCTGTAGGGGCAAAAAAAAAAAAAAAAAGTTCATCCATGTTTCAGAATACAAAATGAATATACAAAATCAACTGTGTTTCTATCTACTAGCAAAGAATAATCCACAAGTGAAAATAAGAAAACAATTCCATTTACAACAGCATGAAAAGAGTAAGATATTTGGGAATGAAAGAAATAAAAACTTAAATACTAAAAACTATGAAATATCACTGAGCGACAAAAGAATTAAACTGAAAGATATTCTTTGTCACAGACAAGAAGCATTAATATTGTTAAGATAAAAATACTCTCTCAAATATATCTAAAGAGTCAATGAAATCTCTGTCAAAATCTTAAGTGGCTTTTTGCAGAAATTAACAAACAGATCCTAAAATTCATAGGAAAATACCAGGACCCAGACTAATCAAAACAATCTTGAAAAAAAACAACAAACTTCCAGCTGTAAAATAAATAAATCACGGGGATGTAATGTATAGCATGGTGACTACGGCTAATAACACTGTATTGTATATTTTAAAGTTGCTGAAAAAGCAGATGTTAAAAGTTCTCACCAGAAGAAAAAAAATATTTGTAATCATGCATACAGTGACGGGTGTTTAACTGGACTTGTGATGATCATTTCACCACAAATACAAATACTGAATCATACTGCTATACACCTGAAACTAATAAAATGTTATGTGTCCATTATACCTCAATTTAAAAAAAAAAAGAAAGAAAAGAATAAAAAGAGCAAAGATGTAGAACGGATACTTTCGAATTTCAAAACTTACTGTAAAATTATAGTAATCAAGACAGTGTGATATTGGGATAACAGAGACAAATGGAACCGAACTGAGTGTCCAGAAATAAACTCTCACATGGTCAAATGATTTTCAACATGAGTATTAAGACAACTCACTTTGGGAAAAAATATGCTTTTCAACAAATGGGGCTAGGACAACTGAATATCCATGTGCAATAGAATGAGATGGAATCACTACTTCATCATACCATATACAAAAATTTACACAGAATGGACCAAAAGTCTAAATGTAGAATTAAAATTATCTAACTCTTAGAAGAAAACATGATCTTGAACTAGTCAACTGTTTTGTACTTAAGAGACCGAAAGCACAAACAACAAAGGAAAAAATAAATTGGACTTCATCAAAACTCACAACTTTCTTGCTTCAAAGAATACTATAAAGAAAAAAAAAAGAAAATAAGACAATCTACAGACAGGAGAAAATATCTGCAAATAAAACATTTCACAGGCACCTAATATCCACAACATACAATTCTCAGAACTCAACTATAAAATGAAATTTAATTAAATTAAAAAGGTAAAGGAGGGACGCCTGGGTGGCTCAGTTGGTTGGACGACTGCCTTCGGTTCAGGTCATGATCCCGGAGTCCCGGGATCAAGTCCCACATCGGGCTCCCAGCTCCATGGGGAGTCTGCTTCTCCCTCTGACCTTCTCCTCGCTCATGTTCTCTCTCACTGTCTCTCTCTCAAATAAATAAATAAAATCTTAAAAAAAAAAAAAAAGGTAAAGGATTTTGGGACACTTGGGTGACTCAGTGGATTAAGCATCTGCCTTTAGCTCAGGTCATGATCTCAGGGTCCTGAGATGGATCCCTGTGTACAGCTCTGTGTCAACCTCTTGGTCAGCAGAGGAGTCTACTTCCCCCTTGACCTCTGTCCCTCCCCCCACAGGTACCCGTGTGTTCTCTCACTCATTCTAATAAATAAAATGTTTTTAAAAAGGGGGAGAAAGAGAAAAAGGGGGGGGGAAGGATTTGAACACACATTTCTCCAAACAATATACACAAATGGCCAATAAACACATGAAAAGATGCTCAATAGCCATCATGGAAATGTAAATCAAAACCACCATAAATGCCTTAAACTTATGAGTAAGGAAAATTATGATTCTAGGTGATGTCCAAATTCTCATTGCTAATATGAGACAAATTTTTGAGTGGGTCAACTTATTCCCTAAGGCAACTTGCATACTTTGTGAGATGCCTGGGAGCGGCCATCTGCCTGTCACCTTTTAAAGCTCAAAGAGCAGACTGGTATGAAGGTAATAAGTGGTATCTATACAACTGAATATTATTCAGCCATAAAAAGGAATATTAAATGCTAAAACCTTGAAAACATTATGTTAAGTAAAAAAAGCAAACACAAAGACCATATATTTTATGATTCCATTTATATGAAACATCTAGAATAGCCAAATTCACTGAGATGGAAAGTAGATTAATGGTCAGGGGCAGAGAGTAAGAGGAAATACTAAAGGATGCTAAAGGATGCAGATTTCTGTTTCTATTTTACCAATCTATTCCTTTTAGATAGTCTAATATTCAACCCCCTGACGTCCCAATTTGTGAGCTCTACCCAACCTTAATTGACTAACAATCTGAGAGCTAGGACCTCTAGGCTAGTGTGGAAAAGAATTAATCTGAAAAAGAAGAGAAACCAGACTGGGGAAAAAAGAATTTTTTTCTAAGTCTAGAAACTACAAACTATTACATCACCAACTACTCATTTTTACCACAAACAAATGCATTACCTTGGGGCGCCTGGGTGGCTCAGAGGGTTAATAAGCCTCTGCCTTCGGCTCAGATCATACATGGTCTCAGGGTCCTGGGATCAAGCCCCGCATCAGGCTCTTTGCTCGGTGGGGAGCCTGCTTCCCCCTCTCTCTCTG
The DNA here is from genome assembly GCF_009829155.1 of Mustela erminea. Classification (NCBI taxonomy): domain Eukaryota; kingdom Metazoa; phylum Chordata; class Mammalia; order Carnivora; family Mustelidae; genus Mustela; species Mustela erminea. The sequence goes on from NC_045618.1 coordinate 86,057,464, forward strand.
CCTGCCTCTCTGCCTACTTGCGATCTTTCTCTGTGTCAAATAAATAAGTAAAATCTTTTAAAAAATTAAAAACAAAACAAAAAACCAAATGCATTACCTTCACTTTTACAGGGTCAAACACTAGCTAGCTATTAATATACCACTATTATTATAAAAAAATGTCTTTTTTTTTTTGAGTGGTCAGACAATGGAAGAATAATCGAAATAATCAAAATATGTTGCTACTACTATTGTGGATCTAGACCTCTAAAATAGAAAATAATTTCTCAATTCAACCTCCTACACTCAAAGTCATTCTTTTGGATACTGAAAATAAACATACACACATTTGGAAAATGTACTATAATGAATAAGGAAAAGAAAATACTAGTACAAATTCCTACAATCTTTCTCTTTTAGACTATTTCATTTTTTTTCCACTGTACCATCAACTCCTTTACTCCTTTGTAGTTGCCTAAAATCTAGCAAAGCACTATGTATTTATTCAAATGGTTGCTCAGACCCAACATTTTTAAGAGCTTTAAAGAGACAGATTCATCAAATAGATGCATATTTTCCTTGAAGACATTTTACAATAAACGGCATCTTTATAAGCAGCAGTTTATTGTAAAAAGCAACTTGCCTCTAGAAGGTTCTAAAGACAATTAATGGAAAAGGAAAGGTGACTGCGAATCTCGAACCTAATGTTCTAAAAGGATTCAGACAATGACAACAAATTTTTGTATCACTAATGTACCTTTTCCTAGCTATTTTACATCAGTTTTGAGTGAAAAGGGAAAAAATAATGTTGTTAGGTGACATAATTTAAGGATTTCCTTGTGTTTATTTGACATAAAATACCAACAATGAATTTTATTTCCTTTCATTCTTGTTTTCCCAAAATGTAACTTTTTTTTTTTTAAGATTTTATTTATTTATTTGACAGAGAGAGATCACAGTAGGAGAGAGGAAGGGAAGAGATCACAGAGAGAGAGGAAGGGAGGCAGGCCCCCTGCTGAGCAGAGAGCCCGATGTGGGACTCGATCCCAGGACCCTGAGATCATGACCTGAGCCGAAGGCAGCGGCTTAACCCACTGAGCCACCCAGGCGCCCCCAAAATGTAACTTTTAAATAATTTTCTAATTTATCCTTTTTTAGTAGGTTAAAGACTAAGAATAAAGTACAGAATCTAAACCATCATCAAGATCATCTGGCCATTAGCAACAACATGGATAGAACTAGAGACAAACCAACCAAGAAAGAGATTCACAACTACAGAAAACAAACTGATGGTTATCAGAGAAAAGGTGGATGGGGGGATGGGTTAAACAGGTGATGGGGATCAAGGAATGCACTTCTCATGAAGAGCAACATGTACGGAATTAGTGAATCACTATACTGTACACTTGAAACTAACATAGCACTGTATGTTAACTGGAATTAAAAATAAAACTTAAAAAAAGAGATCATCCAGGGGTTCATACTATATTTCTTAAAAATAAATTCTTACTGGGGCATCTGGATGGCTCAGTCAGTTAAGCGTAGGCCTTTAGCTCAGGTCATAATCCTGGGGTCCTGGGATCGAGCCCTACATCAGGCTCCCTGCTCCACTGGGAGTCTGCTTCACCCTCTTCGTCTGCCTGCCACTCCCTCTGCTTGTGTACATGCTCTCTCTCACATGCATGTGCGCATGTCCTCTCTCTCGCTTTCTCTCTCTATCAAATAAATAAATTTTAAAACCCTAAAAAAAAAAAAAAAAAAAAAGGAATAAATTCTTACTGACTTTGCACAGGTCATAATTTCTTTGATCCAATTTTATCACTTTTAAGGTTCCAATCAAAATTCAAATAATGTTTTAAATTCTTCCATAAATTCTGTGCTTCAAATTCATTTTTTCATGTAATCGTCCAATAATATCTGAAGTGTTATTTTTATTTTATAAAGAGATGAAGTATGTACAGAAGTATTAAGTGAATAATATAGCTGATATCAGAACCCAGATATTCTGACTTTCTCCTCTATATCCCCCTATTTACTAGCTTTTTAATGCTCAACTTTCCTTAGGGATTAATTACTATCTCCCACACTGGGCTGTTGTAAGAATTAAGTCAGATAACACATGTAAAATGCTTATGCACAGCCCACCACATAAAGTAGACAAAAATATTGGGTAATATTATCAATATATGATAACTGCTTCTCTTAAAATGTTCACTCCTTAAAAACTTCTCAGAGATAGTGAACAGAGGGGTACCCAGATGGTTCAGTCTGTTAAGCAACTGCCTTTGGCTCCGGTCAAGATCCCAGGGTCCTGGGACAGAGCTCTATGTTAGGTTCTCTGCTCTCAGAGAACCTGCTTCTCCCTCTCCTCCCCAATCATGCTCTTTCACTACGTCTCTATCTAATAAATAAGTAAAATATTTTTTAAAAAGAGTGTGAAGAGATAGAATCATATCTGAAATGTATTTGGTGTTCATGTGAAAAAGCCAACCTATTTATTTAGTAATGACTAGAATCCTAATACTTCCTGAGACTTACAATACTCAAATTTAGTAATATATTTAAAATCCAAAGTCAATCTCCAAAGAATGAATATTTAGGTTGGTTCAAATTTTTCACTATTCTAAACATTGCTGTGGTCCTACACATATAACCACTTCCTTAGAATCCTAAGAAATGGAAATGCTCACTTCAAAGTATAGGCGTATGTGTATTTTAATTTTATACTTGATCTTAGCCAAAAGGCCGAGAAGCAATTTATAGTTTAATTTTAAGTAGGCTCCACACCACCTCCACATGGAGGCTTGAACTCACAAACTCAAGATCAAGAGTTGCATGCTTAACCGACTAAGCCAGCCAGGTGCCTCACATATATACACTTTAAATTTTGTTTTACAGTCAAAATTCCATTGAATTTACATTCCATCAGTAATATTATATATAATTTTTTTTTGAACAAAAAGTTTAAAGAAGGTGCTTGGGGCACCTGGGTGGCTCAGGGAGTTGGGCATCCAACTATCGATTTTGGTTCAGGTCATGGTATCAGGGTCATGAGATGGCACCCTCAGTACAGAGTTTGCTTGAGATTCTCTCTCTCCCTCTGCCCCTTCCCACTGCTTGAGCACCTGTGCATGCGCATGCGCTCTCTCTCTAAAATAAATAAAGGATGTCTAGGTGGTTCAGTAGGTAAGCATCTGCCTTCGGCTCAGGTCATGATCCCAGGGTCCTAGGATGAGCTCCACACTGGGCTCCCTGCTCAGCTGGGAGCCTGTTTCTCCCTCTGCCTACCCTCCCCATGCTGGTGCACAAGTTTTTTCTCTCTCTCTTTGGCAAATAAATAAATAAAATCTTAAAAAATAAATAAAATATTTTAAACAACAAGATGCTTGACTTGAAGAGAAAACATTTCTTGTAGAGTATTTACCCCTACTTAAAGACAGATTGCCCTACATGTAACAGTTTCATACAAAAAAGTTACAAAATTCTCCTTGATATGATAAATGATAAAAAAAAACATTAAAATTCTCCACTCGAACAAGGTATGCAAGGATTTTTATGTTTTTTTTTTGTTGTTGTTGTTGTTAAATGCTGAGAGCAAAATAACTTACCAGAATATAAAAAGCTGAATGAGCATGCCACAAATGGAGAAAGGAGGTATTTTCACAGAACCAGTCTATTTCCCAGAACCAGTTTATTTCCCCATTCCATCTCCGTCTGATGTCAATCAAAACATACCATCAGCCACTTAGCTAAAAAAATATACAATATGCTTGTGCACATACACAGTTACTTTATATACAATTAAGTGATAGGGAAGGGGAAAATGAAAGAATCAAGAAAACTATACTGTAGTAGTCAAGATGTGGTGGAATCAAACTGCAGTTTTCTCATTGAGAATATCTTGGTCTGGAGGAAGAGAGATCTAGAGTACAGTACCAAGTTCTCTTTTTAGTAGACTACTCCTGTCTGCTGCTGGATCACATCAATTGTATCTTCATCCCCCATTTCCAGCTGTGCAGATGTGTTTGTTTCATTGAATGGTTCTCCATCAAATCAAAATCTGTTCTCCCTCACTGACAAATCCTGCCTTTCACAATAGGCTTTCCATTAGTTTACTAAGTGATATATACCTCTTAGTAAGTTATTAAGTGATAATATGCCACTTAATCTTAAACTGCACCACAGATCCATCCTGCCACATCACCTTCAAATTAATAATGACCATTATTCTCAGCCTTGACGCCTTCCTTGGGCTTTTCATCAACATCAGAGAGTACCGGTCTTCTCAGCTGCCACTTCACAAAGGAGGTACCAGGTCCTCACTGAACCAGCACACAAGCAGCACCAGGAGAGGCAGAAGAATGAGGCTACAGCAAGAGAGGGTCTATTTTTAATATGTCTTGACAACATATGTCACCACCTTTTCCAAATTTCATATTTAATAGCCCATAAGTTAAGTAATTAATTCTCTCAAACTCGTTCCATTATGCTTCATAATTCAGTGTTTTTAACTCTGCTAATGACGGGTTTTACTATTATAAATATAAAATGTTTCATATAGACAAACATCAAGAATTTCTGTGATGATTTTTAACCCTGGTGTAAGTTTTGAGAGTGATCTTCCCTATTCCAATATATAAAATATATTTCCTTATTTCTTTCTCATTTTATCTTGAAGATTTAAAACTATTTGGAATTTATTTTGTTATAAAACATTTATATATCATTTTTATGCAGATGAACATTCTTTCTTCTTCATCTTTACCTAAACCACCATTTAATGAAGTGGTCACATGAGCTCCTTCTATAGCAAACAGAAGTCCTCCTTTTACAAAATTAATATCTTTTTTAAATGTAATTGTCCTTGACTATAAAAAAGATAGGCAAGTCTTTCTTAAATAAAAAGAGCCTAAATAAATAAATGGAGGGTCCCTGGAATATGAAGAATGGAGACCCTACCAATGTCAACCTCCTCTAAATTAAACCTACAGATTCAAGTCCATCCAAAAAAAGATCCTAACAAATATTATCTAGGGATTTACAAGCTGATTCCCAAATTCATATGGAAGAACAAAAGGCCAAGACACTAAGAAATCTGTATTAGTCTCCTGTGGCTGCTATGACAAGTTAGGGGCACAAACTTGATGTTCTGTGTTCTATTTACTCACATTCCCTATCTACAGTGTATTCTGTTAAGCGGCAGTAGGGAAACACACCTTAAAGCTAACACGTTGTTGGGCTATCAGCTATAAGTTTTCTAAAAATTAGATGTATATAAGAGTCATGAAGATTCTTTCAACAATGAGGGGAGATTATCTGATAACTTCTGCCATAATGTCACAAACATCTTTCAGTTAATGTCCTGTTTTTTGTTTTTCTTTCTTACTTAGTACAGACTTTAGGTTTTGTTTTTTGTTTTTGTTTTTTTTTTAAGATTTTATTTATTTACTTGAGAGAGAGACAGTGAGAGAGAGCATTAACGAGGAGAAGGTCAGAGAGAGAAGCAGACTCCCCATGGAGCTGGGAGCCTGATGCGGGACTCGATCCCGGGACTCCAGGATCATGACCTGAGCCGAAGGCAGTCGTCCAACCAACTGAGCCACCCAGGCATCCCAGACTTTAGGTTTTGAACCAATTTTCTGCACAGGTGCTAAAGACAACCCAAGGTCTCTTTCCGATAAGGTCTGGTCTCAACTGACTTTAAATGTTTTTCCTACCATTGTCAAATAAAAGGAAATTGCTCAAAAAAAGGCAAATTTTTTCTCCTCATACCTAACATATTCATTCTTGACCTACATGACACTTACTAAGCACTTATATGCCAAGCAATATGCTAAGTCTAGGAAACACAAAGAAGACGCACCTCTGCCCTCAGGAAGGTAGTTATGATATAATCAAGCAAATAAACACACTGTAATAAAATAATCAAATTACTAGAAGTAAATAAGAAAGTCTAGGAAAAGCTCCTATGCCCTCTGATAGGGAAAGCTTCACCAAAGCTATGTACAGATTAAGCTTTCAGGTCTAAAAGTGATGTGAGGACTGCATGGTATAGTGAACACCATTAGCAAAAGTACAGGCATCACAGAAAGTGACTTCTGATTTAATATTGCTAAAATGTAAAGTACCAGAGAGGGATAACAAGAAGTTAAAGATAATGTGGCAGACAAAGATACATTTCTGTTGGCATGCTTATTAGACTTTGAGATATCTGTGGGAAACCCTTACATCCATTTATCTTTTTCTACCACATTGTCAAAGACGAAAGTTTCATGTTTTTTTTTTTTTTTTAAGATTTTATTTATTTATTTGATAGAGAGAGAAATCACAAGTAGGCGGAGAGTCAGGCAGAGAGAGAGAGAGAAGCAGGCTCCCGCTGAGCAAAGAGCCCGATGCGGGGCTCGATCCCAGGACACTGAGATCATGACCTGAGCCGAAGGCAGCGGCTTAATCCACTGAGCCACCCAGGCGCCCCGAAAGTTTCATGTTTTAGTAACCTGAACGATGATGATGCCATTGACGGAAATGCAAAAAAAAAAAAAGAAAAGAAAAAGGGGAAAAAATCACTTAGATTGTATAGATATTTGAAATCAGAAACAGATTTAACAAACATACTTATCCCTATTTCGTATTTTCCCAAAGGTCCATTTGTATCACATGGGTCCTTCTAGAAGAAAAGATGTTAGCTAATATATGAACACACACACACACACACACACACACACACGCCATGGCTGAATTTGGAACCAAGAATAAAAAAAAATTTTTTAGCAAAACTATGTTTTCTTTTTTAAAGACACTGAACACTGAACCCAACATAGCTCTTTTCACTTTAACTGCCAGGAAATCTAAGAACCAAATTCAATGCCTTAGAGCTTTAATCAGCTCATCCCTAGAACCTGATAATGTTTCCTTTCCTTAAGTAGTGGCTATTCAGTTTCCTGTTTTACCACTAATAATTCTACTGCACATATTGCACATTTTATGCAGTCCTATAAGTCACTTAGATGCAATATAATCCTTAACAAAAATGAAATGTTGGGCGCCTGGATGGCTCAGTGGGTTAAGCCTCTGCCTTCGGCTCAGGTCATGATCCCAGGATCCTGGGATTGAATCCTGCATCAGGCTCTCTGCTCAGCAGGGAGCCTGCTTCCTCCCCTCTCTCTCTCTCTCTGCCTGCCTCTCTGCCTACTTGTGATCTCTGTCAAATAAATAAATAAAATCTTAAGAAAAAATGAAATGTTAATGCAGAGGTGGCTTACAGTATCTGAAACAGCTTATTTTAGTAAGCGAATTAATCAGTAACATTTATGTAAATATCTGATCAGTAAATCGCTTCTTTATAAATTCACGAAGTATTTCAATTAGGTCAAATTAATTTTTCAAATCAGTAAGACTCACTAAAGAATATAAAGAGTATATACAAGAGGCACCTGGGTGGCTCAGTGGGTTAAAGCCTCTGCTTTTGGCTCAGGTCATTAGGCTCTCTGCTCAGCAGGCTGCCTGCTGCCCCCTCCCCCCACCCCTACCCCCCAACCCCCGTCTCTCTGTCTGCCTCTCTTCCTACTTGTGATCTCTGTCAAATAAATAAATAAAATCCTAAAAAAAAAAAAAATAGAAAGAAAGAAAGAAAAAAAATGAGGAATAAATTTAAGCAAGGAGGTAAAAGATCCATACACTAAAAACTACAGGATATGATGAAAGAAACTGAAGAAGACAAAAATAAATAGATTCCATACTCACGGATTGGAAGAGTTAATAGTTAAAATGTCCACACCACCCAAAGCAATCTAAAGATTCAATGCTATCCCTATTAAAATACCAATGACATTTTTCACAAAAATACAAAAAACAATCCTAAAATTTGTATGGAACCAAAAAGGACCTCAAGCAACCAAAGCAATCTGGAGAAAGAACAAAGCTGGAGGCATCACACTCCCTGATTTCAAACTCAATTACAAAGCTAAAGTAATCAAAACAGTATAATATTTGCACAAAAACAGATACAGGGGCACCTGAGTGGCTCAGATGGTTAGGCGTCTGCCTTCGGCTCAGGTCAGGATCCCAGAGCCCTGGGATCCAGACTTGCATCTGGCTTCCCTGCTCAGATGGGAGTCTGCTTCTCCCTCTCTCTCTCCCCACTGTCCACCCTGCTTGTGCTCTTTCACTCTCCCTCTATCATATAAATAATTAAAATCTTTAAAAAGACAAAAAAAACCAGATACAATAAATCGATGGAACAGAACTGAGGGAAATAAACCAACACATAAACAGTCAATTAATTTACAACAAAGGATCCAAGAATACACAATAGGAAAAAGATAGTATCTTCAATAAATGATGTTGGGGAAACTGGACAGCCACATACGAAAAGAATGAAATTGGATCCCTATGCTACAACATATACAAAAATTAATTAAAAGTAAACTAAAGACTTGGACGCCTGGGTGGCTCAGTGGGTTAAGCCACTGCCTTCGGCTCAGGTCGTGATCCCAGAGTCCTGGGATTGAGTCCCGCTTTGGGCTCCTTGTTCGGCAGGGAGCCTGCTTCTCTCTCCAACTCTGCCTGCTTGTGTGCTCTCTCTTTCTCTCTGACAAATAAATAAATAAATAAATAAAATCTTTAAAAAAAAAAAAGGTAAACTAAACACTTAAACTAAGACCTGAAACCACAAAACTCCTAGAAAAGCACATAATTGGTAAGCTCCTTGACACTGGTCTTGATGACTGTTTGGATTTCACAACAAAAATAAAGGCAATAAAAGCAACAATACATTTGATCTTAGCTAAAAGGTCGAGAAACAATACTAAAAGCAAAAATAACCAAATTACATCAAGGGTTTCTGCACAGCAAAGCATCAATGAAATGAAAAAGCAACCCTCAGAATGGAGAAAATATCTGCAAATCATGTATCTGATAAGAGGTTAATATCCAAAATACATAAAGAACTCATACAACTCAATTACAAAACAACAAACAATCCAATTTTAAAATGGACAGAAGATCTGAACACATTTTTCCAAAGACATAGAGACAGCCAACAGGTACACGAAATGGTGCTCACCATCACTAATCAGGGAAATGCAAATAAAAAAACACAATGAGATACCATCTCACACCTGTTAGAATGTCTATTATCAAATATAATTAATATTGGCAAGGACGTGAAGAAAAGGGAACCCTTGTACATTGTTGGTGTGAATGTAAATTGGTACAGCCATTGTGGAAAACAGTTGGGACAGTTCAAAAAATTAAAAACAGAACTACCATATGATCTAGCAATTCCACTTTTGGGTATATATGTGAAGGAAATGAAATCACTACCTCAAAGAGATATTTGCATACCCTCATTCACTAAGCATTATTTATAACAGCAGAGACATGGAAATGACTAAAGTTATTCCAATGAATGAACTGATAAAGAAAATGTAATGTATGTGCATGTATGTATACATGCACATGCACATACATCCTACCTTTATATAGACAATGGAATATTACTCAGCCACACAAAAAAAGAAAAAGAAAATCCCTTTTTTCACTTGCTACATATATTAAGTGAAATGGCAGAGAAAGACAAATACTCTACGATTTCCTTTATACATGAAATTTTTTTAAAAAGTTCATAAAAACCTAACAGAATGGGGGTTGCCAGAAGCAAGAGGTGGGGAAAATGGGTGAAGGTGGTCGAAAGGTATAAACTTACACAAGACGAGTAAGTTCTGGGTATATAACAAAGAGCATAATAACAAAACAAAACAAAGAACATGATCCAAACATTTTAATTAAAAGGCCTATTTCCAAAGCAAAGAATATCACCAGGGAGAAAGATCATTTCATAATGATGAAAGAATCAATTTAGAGGTGCCTGGGTGACTCAGTCCATTAAGCATGTGCCTTTGGCTCAGGTCATGATCTCTGGGTACTGGGACTAAGCCTTGCTTTGGGCTCCCTGCTCAGTGGGGAGTCTGCTTCTCCCTCCCCCTGCATGTGTGTGCGTGCACATGCGCTCTCTTTCTCCCTCCCAAATAAATAAAATCTTAAAAAAAAAATTTATCAAGGAGAAAGAATAATCCTAAATGTTTTTGCACCTAATAAAAGAACTTTAAAATACATGAAGCAAAATCTGATAGAACCACAAAAAGAAACAGACAAACCCACAATTACAATCAGAAACTTCAGCACTCTCTCAATATTGATAATAGCAAGTAGACAGCAATTCAGCAAGGATACATAAGTCTTTAATAACACTATCAAATAAATTGTCCTAATTGACATTTTTAGAGCATTCAACCCAAGAACAGAATATATATTGTTTTCAAGTGCAAATGGAACATGGATCAAGTTACAATATACGTGGAACTATCAATTTTAAAGAAATCAGATCATGAAACATGTTGCCTGACTGTAATGCAACTAAGTTAGAAATCAATAATAGAAAGATAACAGAGTAATCCGCAAATATTTGAAGCTAAAGAACACAATAGTAACTAACCAATAGATCAAAGAAACCAGAAAGGCAAGGTAAAATGTAAATACAAAAATACCATAATTTGTGGGATGCTACTTAGGAAAGATCTACATCACCAAATGCCTATAGTGAAAAGAAAAAGGGTTTCAAATCAGTAATCTCAATTTACATTTTAAAAAAACTAGAAAAAGAGCATATTAAACTAAAACTAAGCTAAAAATAAAAGAAAAAGAAAGAAAAATAATCAAGCTATCAAAGCAGAGATCAATGAAATATGAATGGAAAAAACAGAAAATCAGTAAAGCTGGTTCTTTTATTTATTTTTAAAAGACTGTATTTATTTATTTGACAGAGAGAGACACAGCGAGAGAGGGAACACAAGCAGGAGGTGCGAGAGGAAGAAGCAGGTTTCCCGCTGAGCAGGGAACTGGAGACAGTTCTCATCCCAGGACCCTGGGATCATGACCTGAGCTGAAGGCAGATGCTTAATAAATGAGCCACCCAGGTGCCCCAAGCTGATTCTTATAGATTAATGAAAGTATAAGTCTCTAGTTAGTCTGATCAGGAAAAGACAAATTATCAATATCAAGTTTAAGAGAGGTGACAACACCACAGATTCTACAAACATCAAAAGGATAATAAGGGAGTTTTACGAACCACTCTATTCCTATAAATCTGACAACTTATACCAAATAAAACTTCCTTGAAAAAAACAAACTACCAATGCTCCCTCAAGAAGAAACAGATAACCTGAATAGCTGTCTTTCCAATAAAGTAGTTAAAAAACACTGCTTCAAAAAAAACTGCAGTTGCAGATAGCTTCACTGGTGAATTACACCAAACATGTAAGTAAAAAATAATTCTACATGAATAATTCTCAATTAATACTATAAGGCTAGCATTACCTGATATCAAAACCAAAGACATTACAAGAAAAGAGAAGTACAGGCCAATATCCCTCGTGAACATAAATATAAAAATTATAAACAAAATTTTAGCGTATCAAACCCAACAATAGATATAAATGAAAATACATCATGACCAAGTGAGGTTTAATACCAGGACTACAGAGTTGACTAACATTTGAAATCAATGACTATAATTCATCATATTCATACATGAACAAAAAAATCTGTTTATCTCAAGATAAGTAGAAAAAGCATGTAACAAATCCAACATCCATTCCTGATCCAAACTCCAGCAAAAAGTGAAACTTTTTCAACATGATAAAAGGCATCATGTTGTATGATAAAAAACTGACTGCTTTACTCTTAAGATCAGGAAAAATGTAAGGATGCCCACTCTCACTACTCCTGTTCTACACTGTGCTAGGGGTTCTAGCGAGTTCAATAAGCCAAGAAAAAAATAAAACAAAAGGATCCCCATTGGAAAAGAAGAAGTAAATGGTTTTTATTCAGACAACACTATCTATGTAAAAAACCCAACGGAATCAACAAAAATTTAATATGACCCTGTGAGTTTAGCAAGATTAAGTGAGTTTAGAAGACTAAGTGAATTTAGCAAGATTCAGAATACAAGCTCAATACACAAAAATCAGGGACACCAGGCCAGCTCAGTAGGAGAGCATGCAATTACTGATCTTGCAGTCCTGAGTTCAAGCCGTACACTGGGTGTAGAGATTATTAAAAAAGAAAAAAGAAAAAAAAAGCACAACACTTATTTAGAAAAATGGATTTCCATACACTAGCAAGGAAATGGATATAAAAATACCATTAACAGTGGCATCAAAAGTAGAAAATATTTAGGGATAAGTGACAGAAAATGTGTAATACCTGTACATTAAAAACTACAAAACACTGCCAGAGAAATTAAAGCAGCCCTATGTAAATGGAGAAACATACCTTGTTCATGAGTTAGAGAATTCAATATTGTTGTCTATTCTCCCCCAAACTGACCAACAGATTCACCATAATCCCAATCAATATCCCAGGAGGAATTTGTTTTTTAAGAAACTGACAAGCTGGGGTGCTTGGTTGGCTCAGTGGGTTGAGCCTCTGCCTTCAGCTCAGGTCATGATCTCAGGGCCCTGCGATCAAGCCCAGCATGGGCTCTCTGCTCAGCAGGGAGCCTGCTTCCCCCTTTCTTTCTGCCTGCCTCTTTGCCTACTTGTGATTTCTGTCAAATAAGTAAAATCTTTAAAAAAAAAAAAAAACTGACAAGTTAATCTTAAAACTCATATGGAAATGCAAAGGACCTGATACAATTCCCACCAACCCCACCCCCAAAAAAACCTTTGAAAAGGAAGAACAAAGTTGTAGGAACAACACTACCTAATTTATTCATAAATTCTAGACTTATTGTTACAGTAAAAAAAAAAAATGTGTGTATGTCTGTGTATACACATGGGGGGGGGGAAGAGAAGAGGAAAAACAGAGAATAAGAGAGAAGAGGGAGAGGGAGGGGTCTTGGCTCTAACACAAACAGATCACTGGAACAAAATAGAAATTCCAGAAATAGGCTCTCACATATATAGACGAACGAGTTTTGGAAAAAGTGCAAAGGCAATTCAGTGGAGAAAGGGCTGTATTTTTCAACAAATGGTGCTGGAGCAACTGGATATCCATTTGCAAAAAAAAAAGTCAATCCATACCTTAAATCATTTACGAAGTTAACTCGATAGCTCCTAAAATTACAAAATTTCTTGAAGAAAGAATAGCAGAAACTCTTTGTGACTTTAGCTTAGGCCAAGATTTAGATCTAAAATCAGAAGCATAAACCATAAGAGACAAAACTGATATATGGGCTTATTCAAAATTAAGTATTCCTACTCCTTCAAAGAAAATAAGAAATTTAGAAGAAGACAGTCTAAAGACTGGGAAAAAAGATCTCTGCAAATCATGTATCTGATAAAGTACTTGTATTCAAAAAATAGAATTTTCAAAACTGAATGAAAAAAATCTGAATAGACACTTCAAAGTAGTTATATAATGAAAAAAAAGCAAATGAAAAGACGCTCAACCTTATTAGATATCAGAGAAACAATTATAACCACTACATATTCATTACAGTGGCTGAAATTAAGAAGGCTGGCCATAACAAGTGGTGTTGACATGTGTGCAGGAAATGGAATTCTCAAACTCTGCTAGTAAGAATGTAAAATTTTAAAAAAACAGTATGACAGTCTCTTATAAATTTAAACACACAACTGTTATGTGATCCAGCCATTCCACTCCTAGCTATTTATCCAAGAGAGGAAAAAAGCATGTGTTTATAAATAAGTACACCTCACAGCAGCTTTATGTGTAATGGCCCCAAAGTGCAAATTCATATATCCATCAAATTGTGGCATAACTAAACAACGGGATATTACTCAGCAACAAAGCAATATACTCCTGACACACCACACAACAATACAGATGAATTTTAAATAAGGCTGAATAAAAGAAACCAAACTAAAAAGAGTGAATACTGTGTAATACCATACACACACACACACACACACACACACACATATACATAAAAAGTTTCTCTCAGGGGAAGGTAGAAGGGGATGGGGTGCATGTAGCATTGGGAAAAAGGGACTACAAAGGAGCAAAAGGAAACTCTGGGAGGCTACAGACATAATTGCTACCTGGAATGTCTGGGTATGTCCCTAATCTTAATTGTCATGATGGCTACAGAAGGCATAGATGTATGTCAAAATTATTCAACTGTGTGATTTAAGTATGTGTAATTTATTGTATACCAATTCTGTATCGATAAAGCTATTAGAAAAAATGATCCAGGGGTGCCTGGGTGGCTCAGTGGGTTAAAACCTCTGCTTTTCGGCTCACGTCATGGGCTCAGGTCACGTCGGGCTCTCTGCTCTGCAGAGAGCCTGCTTTCTCCTCTCTCTCCCTGCCTCCCTCTCTTGCCTACTTGTAACCTCTGTCTGTCAAATAAATAAATAAAATCTTTAAAAAAGAAAAAACAAAAACACCCAGTGCTCATCACAACATTTGCCCTCCTTAATACCTATCATCCGTTTAGCTCATCCTCTCAGCCACTGCCCCTCCACCCACCCTCAGTTTGTTCTCCAATGTTATGGGTCTCTTTTATGGTTTGCCTCCCTCTTTTTTTTTTTTTATCTGTTTTGTTTTTTAATTCCACAGAAGAGTGAAATCATATGGTATTTGTCTTTCTCTGACTTAATCTGCTTAGCATAATACACTCTAGCTCCATCCAAGTTGTTGCAAATGGCAAGCCAGCATTCTTTTTTATGGCTGAGTAATATTCGTGTGTGTGTGTGTGTGTGTGTGTGTGTGTGTACATACATACTACTTCTTCTTTTTTTTTTTTTTTTTAAAGATTTTATTTATTTATTTGACAGAGAGAAATTACAAGTACACTGAGAGGCAGGCAGAGAGAGAGAGAAGGAAGCAGGCTCCCTGCTGAGCAGAGAGCCCGATGCTGGACTCAATCCCAGGACCCTGAGATCATGACCTGAGCCGAAGGCAGCGGCTTAACCCACTGAGCCACCCAGGCACCCCTACTTCTTCTTTATTCATTTATCAGTCGAAGGACATTGGGTTCTTTCCCTAACAAGTACAACATTTGGAGATCCATCTTTCACTCCATTATTTTGACAAATTTTCTAAATCTCAGCACTACATTCAGAACTAGAATACTGTTCTGATATATTATCCTGTGCAGTGTAAGATATTTAGCAGAATTTCTGCAACCCACCAGATGCCAGGAGCCTCTCTCCCTATTTGTGACAACCAAAAGTATCTCCAGACATTGCCAATATTGCCAGAGGGAAAAAACTGTCCTGGTTGAGAACTATGGGTCTAAAACTACTGAAGTATAAAGAGACAAACAAAAAAAAAAAACCCACTCTTTTGTGTAAGAGACAAACAAACAAAAAAAAAACCCACTCTTTTGTGTCTGTGTGTGTGTGTGTGTGAGAAAGAAAGCAAGAAAGAAAGCATACCCATGAACTGGCGGGGTGGGGCAGAAGGGCAATCTCAAGCAGGCTCCAGGCTCAGTGGGGTCCAACATGGGGCTCGATCCTACAACCCTGAGATCATGACCTGAGCTGAAATCAAGAGTCAGATGCCTAACTGACAGAGCCACCCAGCATCCCGCCCCCCACCAAAAAAACAATCTTTAACTAGAGAGAACAAACATGTTTACTGGGAGGTGGGTGGAGGAGAGGGATGAAATAGGTGAACAGGATTAAGAGTACACTTACCTTGATGAGAACTGAGTAATAATATGGAATTGGTGAATCACTCTATTGTACACCTGAAACTAGTATAACACTGTATGTTAACTACACTGGAATTAAAATAAAATAAAATATTAAAAATAAATAAAGAGTACTGAAGTGCTGTAATCTCTCTGTACGGACCTCATCCACTGAAAGGGCATAGAGTCTGAAAGCACAATATTCTCTATTTGAAGGTTCTTAAGGATATTTTTTAAAAGCCCATAAATTAATAAAAAAAAACAAAAAGTGTGTTTTTTCTCATTATCGCTTTGTTTTAAAAATACCTAACATGTACCTGAAGCCTTTTAATTTAGACCATTTCACCCAGACGGAAAAAACTTTCAAGCCCAAGAAGTATGTACGAACTATCCCCTAACCACTCTGTAACTAGAGAATACAGCAGTTAATTTAGGAAATGTCAATACTCTACCAGAACTCAACTTTATAGCTCTCACTTTTACTCAGCCTACAGTCTGTCCCAAGTAGGTGCCAAATTCCATTAATTCTCCAATTTTATTCCTCCACTGTCTGTGAACATCTGCATTCACACATTGACTTTCTGTTGCACTCTCTCAGCCAAACCTTTTCAACAACTTAACTCTCAAGAAGAATGAAAATGAAAACTATATTTAGAAGATTTATATTTTCTTGAAAACTAGATCTCTTTTCATATTGCTAAACTGGATTTAATTGCTTTCTTATTTGACAGAAATATATACAACTTACTTGTGATAAAGATTTGCTGTTTTAAATGTAGAAAAGAGTAAAATACAAACTGGAGATATGAAATCTGGGCTCCAGTTCTGGCCTCCTAGTAGCTGGATGACTACTTAACATTCCCAAACCTCAGCTTTCTCATTTATAAAATATGGAGTATAATCATATCTACTTCTACAGTTACCGTGAGAATTAATTATAATTTATGTGAAATCGTTTTGTAAACCAAACAAATGTTGGATATTACTGGTGGTATCCTGATGGTATGAATAAACAACAGGAAAACACACAGCTCAAACACAGGACTTACTTATATTAATTATACTAATTAAAAAACTTATACTAATTAAATGACACTTTTCAGAAAAACACTCATTAGAAGGAGATCTGAAGATAATAAACTCTGAACTAGGATTCAGGCATCTGGGTTCTAAACTTAGTCCTGCCAATAACTCTCTGTATCAACACAAGCAAAGCAACTTTCCTTTTCACCTCAGATTCCATCTGAAAAGATCCAAGTACTGGACCGGGTGTTCCATAAATATCATTACAGCCCTTATCAGCCTATGAAATGAGCAAGTATTCCAAAGATTCGTTTAACCCTATAACCACAACCCGAGCACTGTTTGGTCGGCCAGCCAAAGAGAAGCAGAGGGCAACAGGGGTAAGAAAATTTTAACTAAGTAAAACCAGAACTGTATACAATTTTCGAGAAGCAAAGGAAGTTACAAACTACTTCGTTCTCTGTAATTAATAATAATCTTCCCTCCAAGTGACAGTAATGATGAACACGGTACTTTAACAAAAGGGCGGGGCTCTTGCCCTAAGAATTTTGGAAACCGGCCACTTCCCAAAGAGGTGTAGAACTGCTTCCTCGCCCTCAGTAGCCAAGGAACTTGAAAGATTAAGGTTTATATTGTTTGAGTTTGGGGGGTGGGGGGATGTTTCCACTTGGATTGGGACCGCGGTAGTCACCTGACACACATATTCTATAAACACCATTATCGACAACACCAAGCCTCCTGAAGTCCAACAAAGATCTAAGTTTTTTAGAATAATGCTAGTTTGTACAAATGAGCTCGGACTATTAACTCAAAATTAGGTAACCCTGTGTTGGTGGTGATTAGTACTTGCCAACTGCCAAGTTTTCCCTTCCCCAAATTATCCGCCCTCCCGCGTCTCTGCGGAGGCGACGCCTCGCCCTCTATTCCCGCACAGCGCCAGGGCGGGCGGGAGAGTCCCCAGAGGCTCCCCGAGGCAGGCCTTTGGGCGCCACCACCCCCTCGCTCCTCACCGATGACGATGCGCAAGTGCTTGAGACGGGTCAGCGCGTCCTTCTTGGTGTCCAGCACCTTCTGGGTAGACTTCTTCACGTCCCCGTGCGGCTTCTTGGAGAACATCCTGCCGCTGCCGCTGCCGCCGCCACGGCCGACTCCGGTCCCCTCCCGGTCCGGCCCCGGCGGCGGAAAGTGGAGAGAGTGGGCGGGGAGGCTACTAGCGTGAGCAGCTCATTCACTCCCTAGGCTTGCGGGCCCCAGCGTAGCCGACTCCGCTCACATCCAGGCCAGGGCCGCCGCCTCCACCCGCCTCGCGCCGCGGCTGCAAGGCACCTTCGGTTCCGGCTCCAATATGGCGGATCCCCTCTCCCAATCCTGCACGGAGCGGGGGAGACACGGCAGGTCGGTCGCCGCCGCCCCGGCTGCCTCCCGAAGCCGCCGCTCGCAGCCACAGGCCGGGGCCCGGGACCCGGAGCCGGAGGTGGGGCTCTCCGCGGCGGCAGCACGACTCCTCTCCCTGAGGCCCCCTTAAGGTTAAAGCTTCTTTAGCAGCTTACACCCTGCATAGGCCGAAACGGAGACGAGTGCGGTGATGAGGTTTCACGACTCTGCCGTCGGTGGCGAATGGTCCCCGTGGCAACCGCCTTCTGACGTCAAGGTTTCTTGACGTCATGCCAGCGTGAGATCATCTGTGGCATTACCCACCTTTGGTGTCCTGTGTAAGCCGCCAAAGCAGGAGCCCAAGAAAGTCAGGGAAAGGAATCATTCCGCGCCATTGTAAGCGAAGGGACTCCTAACGGAGGGACTCCCAGAGTGGTGGTGTGTAGTTTTTGTTTAAAAAGATCCTTCATCTCCACAGTTTACTATGCTATAGTAACTTAAAAATAACCCCCAAACATCAAAACAGACGTGCAATACATTTTAGATGCCAATTCTGAAGGCCTTAGATGTAACACCCTTTCATTTCCTAAGTTGAATTTTGTTTAAAAGATTTTTTTTGTTTGTTTTTTCAAAGTGATGGACAGTTTATTGTAGTTTAGAGATTTGTAGGGTTGTAGTACATCCTCTAGGTTAAAATTATCTTGCACATGAAAAAAATAAATAAATAAAATTATCTTGCATAAATAAATGAACCCCCAAAGAATGCAGTAACAGAGTGCAAAATTACAAGAGAAAAGAAATCTGGAGAACTTTGAGGGTGGATTTTCTTAATGTGTAGAGTTCACAAATCCAGGAAAAAATATGCTAAGGGCTCCACCTTAGATTGTGGAAACACAAGGAACACAAAAAATCACAGGACTGTATATTCATAACTAAAACATGACAATGTGGCGCACCTGGGTGGCTCACTCACTTGAGCAGCTGACTCTTGATTTTGGCTGAGGTCATGATCTCAGGATCCCAGGATCAGTCCCATTTTGGGATCTGCACTCAGCTGGGAGTTGAGTTGCGGGTGATCTCCCTCTGCCCCTCCCCCCTTCTGCCAGTTGTTCTCCCTTTCTCTCTCTCTCTCAAATAAATAAAGCTTTTTTTTAAAGTGAAAATGTTCACACGGAAGTAATTTTCAAAAAATCAGATTAAAAGAATATTTTTAAACAATTTTTAAACAGCTTTATTGAAGAGAATTGATGTACAACTAACTGTACATTTTCAAAGTATACAATTTGGTAACTTCCACAATTGTATACACCTATGAAAACATCACCATAATCAAAATCGGGGACATATCCACCACCCCCAAAACTTTCCTCTTGCCCCTTGATAATTCCTCCCTCCTGCTACCTGATCCCTGGTTCCCAGGAGAGCACTGATTTGCTTTCTGTCACTTGGAGTTCCCATTTTCAAGAGTTCTATACAAATATAAGTATTTAGAATACTCTTTTTTGGGGGGTATCTGACTTCTTTCACCCAATATAATTTATTTTTTAATGATAATCATGTAATGTCTTATTAGTCAAATTAGTAAAGTTTGTTTTTAAATTAGACATCTTACTTCTGGTAAGTGTGACAAAGATACTCCTATTGCTTGCTGGGAAGAAGCATTAATTACTACAAGCTCACTGGAAATTAAAATTTGGCATTACGCATAAAGGCACTTAAAAACGGGACGCCTGGGTGGCTCAGTTGGTTAAGCAGCTGCCTTCGGCTCAGGTCATGATCCCAGCGTCCTGGGTTCAAGTCCCACATCGGGCTCCTTGCTCGGCAGGGAGCCTGCTTCTCCCTCTGTCTCTGCCTTCCACTCTGTCTGCCTGTGCTTGCTCTCGCTCCCTCTCTCTCTCTGATAAATAAATAAAATCTTTAAAAAATAATGTTAAAAAAAAGACACTTAAAAACATTTATATACTCTGATTCAGTTGTTCCACTTTCAGAATTCTATTGTACAAAATCATAAATGGGTACATATGAAAAAATATTAACACATAATCTATAGCATTGAAAGTTTGGAAACAACATAAATGTCCATCAGAAAGGAAATGACTGTCCAATAGGTAGAATGTGACATGACTATAAAATTACTAATATGGAGACTTTTTTAATGACATGGAAAATACTCAAGACAATGCTAAGTGAAAAAGCAGATACAAAACTGAAAATATAGGGCGCCTGGGTGGCTCAGTGGGTTAAAACCTCTGCCTTCGGCTCAGGTCATGGTCCCAGGGTCCTGGGATGGAGCCCCACATCGGGCTTTCTGCTCATCGGGGAGCCTGCTTCCGCCCTTTCTCTCTCTGTCTGCCTCTCTGCCTACTTGTGATCTCTGTCTGTCAGATAAATAAATAAAATCTTTTTTAAAAAACTGAAAATATGGGGTACCTGGGTGGCTCAGTGGGTTAAAGCTTCTGCCTTCTGCTCAGGTCATAATCCCAGGGTCCTGGGATGGAGCCCCACATCGGGCTCTCTGCTCGGTGGGGAGCCTGCTTCCTCCTCTCTCTCTCTGCCTGCCTCTCTGCCTACTTGTGATCTGTCAAATAAACAAATAAAAATATCTTTTAAAAAAACTGAAAATATGTTTCTTAATAAAACTCTGGAAAAAAATTGTGTGTAAAATGTAATTAGAAAAAGATGAAAAAATTCTCCAAAATTGTGGTTATATCTGCAAAGTGGAATTACACGTGATTTTAATTTTCTTCTTTATATTTTGCTTATATCTCCTTTACAAAAAGCATATATTGCTTTTACAATTAAAACAATAAAAAATGGGGCACCTGGGTGGCTCAGTGGGTTAAAGCCTCTGCCTTCGGCATAGGTCATGATCCTGGGGTCCTGGGATCGAGACCCACATTGGGCTCTCTGCTCCTCAGGGAGCCTGCTCCCTCCTCTCTCTCTGCCTGCCTCTCTGCCTGCTTGTGATCTCTGTCAAATAAAATCTTTAAAATAAATAAATAAAACAATAAAAACTAAGTTGTTTTAAAGAAAATGAAGAAAATCTAGTGTACCAATTATAAACTAACAAAACAAATTAAGATGTATATGTAGGAATAGAAACTCCTTGAAAAGAAGGGCTTTTTACAAAAAGCTATCTTTATGCTCTACAATGGCACAGAATAAATATTTGTTGGCTTTTAAATTTTTATGTTCATATTATAAAATGTTTTCTTTTGGTAGTCGAAGAGTTATCTGATCCCATGATTCTGACTATCATTTATTTGGTTAGTCACCTGTGTCCCTGCCTATAACCTGTGTCTTTTCTGAAATACTAATCTCGAATTCATATATACTCAAATTCAAACTACTCAAATTTAATATATGCAAAACTGAAACTTGTCAACTTTGCCCTCCTTTCTCCCAAACCTCATCTTCCTCCTTCATCTGATATCTTTATTGATAATGCTACTATCTGTCCTGTTTTTTCAATCCAGAAACTCAAATCATCTTACACCTTCTCCGCTTTTTCCTCTTTTGTCCTGTTACCAAGACCTGATGATTCTACTTCTTAAATATTTCTTGATTTAGTCATGTTCTCTCCATTACCACAACCTGTATTTGGGCTCAGGTTTTCACCATTTCTAACTAGAGGTGCTAGAAATGGCAGCGGTTTCCTCCCCATCCCCACTCTTAGTAGGATTTAAGTATATTTTCATATACTACTTATATGTTGACATACTTATATATATTGTCTTTCATGTATTTTATTCCTATGTGCTATATCATATCCTAATTTTTTGCTGCAAACAACTTGACAACAAAAAGACTTTTAAGCAGAGCTATTTATGTTTTCTACAAAATTAATCTCAGTTTCCTTTTCTATTACTTATGTTCTTTTTCTTTTTAGTCTTTTCCTTACTTACACCCCACATAAACATGGATATGTTGTGTATGTTTTTCCTCTGCAAAGAAAAATTCAAGATGTCCTAGTGCATTGATGGGTCCCCAAAAGCATCTGCATTTGTTGAAAAAAATTGAAATTGAAAAAAAAATTCTGGGTGGTATAAATTAAAACTGTTCTTGGAAACTTTCTTTTATATAATAATTTCATGAAAAGTGAAGCCACTTGCTTGAAGAACTATTTTCCTCCTATGTTCTCACAGCCCTGTCCAAAGAACAATGAAATGTTTGATTACCATAAATTTTTTTTTTACATTCAGCAAAGAAGAGAGCTGTAAGAAATATTGCCAAAATTATGTTTAAAAAACAGTACTTTCTCAGTAGGAGCTTGTTTCAGTGACAGTCTTACCATTGTTTTTTAAGTTTACAAAAATGTATTCAGTTCCTCCACGCAGGGCTTGTATGTTTGTATCATCAAAGGGACAGAGTGTGCTTGTTTTGAGGAAGCACTATGATTAGAATAGGAAAATCAGTGAATTATTTAAAGGATTTGGGTTCTAGTTCTAGTCCCTCTCAGCATCAGTTTTTTCATTTGTAAAATCAAGGTAACAGTTTTGTACAATTCAGGCTTTTGTAAAATTCAGGAAATAATACACTGTTTTCAGTCATGATCTTTAGAATTAGATAGCTCTGAATTAGACATTCGGAATTTACTTGCTCTGGGATCTGTGACATACTGTTTAATCTCTCTGAGCCTCATTCTCCCCATACATAAACCACAACCATAATTGTGATAATTGGGTGAGAAATGGTATTGAAAGTTACTTCTATAATGACTGCCATAATGTACAACATTCTTTTTCTTTCCTTCATACATTTGTAATAGAGCAATTTGTGTAATTGTTTAAAGATTTGCTCTCCCACTACACTACAGACTCCCACAGGAGAAAGACCATATAGCTTGTGTTTAAAGCTGTATCCCAATCTTCTTGCTAAGTGCCCATTATAAAATGTGCTCAATAAATATTTGTTGAATGGAAGAATGGTTGTTAAGTTCCCATTTCTTTCTCTTGTACAGGCAGTCAGTAAATGGCAAATGAATGAAATAATTTTAGAAAATAAAAAATGTAACATATCATTAGTAATCATTATACGCCTGGCATACCACAAAAAGGAAACATCATTGTAAAACACACTGGCATAAGAGTAATTTCCATCTAACATGCCCAGCCCACTGCCTCATTTTCTTTTCCCAATGTTGTAAATACTAAAATCCTTTGAAAGCATAAATTCTCCCCTCTGAAGACGTATTTATTATGAAAAGAAAACCGCAGAAAATTCTCTTTGTGATATGGCTTGTGAAAACTAGAATTTAAAACTTGAGTTTAAAATCATGAGCATCCCAAGAAGTATAGGTTATCATCAGTCTCCCAAATGTGAACATGTTAAATTACTATTTTTTAGACTTCGTTAATTCAAATTTGAGATTTTTAAAATTAATAGATCAATTTTTAATAGATTTTCTTTCAATAGATCAGTTTCAGGTTTACAGCAAAACTGAAAGGAAAGTACAGAGATGTCCCATGTTTTCCTTGACCCTACACATGCACAGCCTCCTCCAACATCAACATCTCCCACCAGAGTGGGACATTTGTTGTAACTGATGAACCTACATTGACATATTATTGTCAACTAAATTCCATAGATTATTCAGATTTTCTTAATTTTTATCAATTTTTCCTTTCCATGATCTTATTCAGGATACCTAGTTACATTCAGCTATCCTTTCTCCTTAAGCCCCTCTTGGCTGTGATAGTTTCTGAAATTTTAAAAAAAGATTTTATTTATTTGACAGAGGGAAAGAGATAGCGAGAGAGGGAATACAAGCAAGGGGAGTGGGAGAGGGAGAAGCAGGCTTCCCGCTGAGCAGGGAGCCTGATGCAGGGCTCAATCCCAGGACCCTGGGATCATGACCTGAGCCAAGGGCAGATGCTTAACACCTGAGCCGCCCAGGTGCCTCAGTTTCTCACATTTTGCTGGTTTTTATGACCTCAAGAGTTCTGAGAAGTGGTCAGGTCTATTGAAGGATGCCTCTCTATTGAAATTCGTCTGAATTTTTTCTCATGATTAGACTAAGGTTGTAGGTTTTAGGGAGAAAGATCACAGAGTCTAAGTGTCATTTTCATCATATTAATGGTACATACTATCAGTGTGATATATCACTGTTAATGATGACCTTAATCATCTCGCTGAAGTATAGTTTATTAGGTGTCTCCATTGTAGAAAAAAAAGGTTTTGGTTTGCCTTTTCCATACCACACTCTTCAATTCAATTAATTAACATATAGTGTGTTATTGGTTTCAGAGGTGGAGTTCAGTGATTCATCAGTCTTATATAATACCCAGTGCTCATTACATCATGTGCTCTCCTTAATGTCTATCACCCCATTCCCCCACACCCCTCCCCTCCAGCTACCCTACGACCCAGCAATTGCCCTACTAAGCATCTACCCCAAAGATACAAATGTAGTGATTTGGAGCACCTGCCCCCCAATGTTTATAGCAGCAATGTCCACAAAAGCCAAACTATGGAAAGAGCCCAGATGTCCATCGACAGATTATATATATATATACATTATATATATAGATCTATATCTATATCTATATCTATATATATAATGGAATATTACTCAGCCAGGAAAAAATAAAATCTTGCCATTTGCAATAATGTGGGTGGAACTAGAGGGTATTATGCTAAGTGAATTAAGTCAATCAGAAAAAGCCAATTATATGATCTCACTCATATGTGGAATTTAAGAAACAAAACAGAGGATCATAGAGGAAGGGAGGGAAAAGTAAAAGAAGACAGAATCAGAGAGGGAGATAAACCATTAGAGACTCTTAATCATAGGCAACAAACAAGGTTGCTGGAAGGGCCTGCTTCTCCCTCTCCTTCTGTCTGCCGCTTCTCCTGCTTGTACTCTCACTCTCTCAAATAAATAAAATCTTGAAAAAAAATAAATAAAACGTTTACCTTGATTTGAGTAGTAGCTGTTAGTCATAGCCTCTGGTGTTCTGCCTTTGTATTTCCAGCTGCCAGCATCTGGCCAGTGTCAATCAGTAGGGACAAGGTTTGTGGATTGTACATTGATGTCTAGCTCCACCAAGTGGTAACAATTGGAATTAAGTTTGGCCGGATCTGTTCATTAAAAACGAGTAAACACAAGGAACATAATAAGGGTGAGTCAGAGTCTTAAAAAAATAAAAAGGACTTATAGCTGCATTTATAAATCTACTTTATTTTAGAAAAAAGATTAAATTGAAAATTAGACAAATGGAAGATTTAGTATCGTCCTCCTCTCTTCAGGATATACTCCCTGGTTACCCACGCCCCACTGTGGAGAATAGTGACCTCAAGAAATCCTTACGCATAAGGCCCAAAAGACAAATACAGCAATATTCACTGAGGTAACCGGTTTTATTTTTATTTTTGCTTTTTAAAGATTTTATTTATTTGAGGGGCGAGCTGCCTTTGGCTCAGGTCATGACCTCTGGGTCCTGGGTTCGAGCCCCGCATCTCTCTCCCTGCTCAGCGGGGAGTCTGCTCCCCCGCCCCCCCCCCCGCCTGCCCCTCTGCCTGCTTGTGACCTTTCTCTTTCTGTCAAATAAATAAATAAAATCTTTGAAAAAAAGATTTTATTTATTTGAGAGACAGAGTGAGCGAGCGAGAGAGGGCACAAGCGGGAGGTGGCGGAAAGGGGGCAGCAGGGAGCCCGATGGGGGGCTCCATCCCAGGACCCTGGGTTCATGACCTGAGCCCAAGGCAGACACTTCACGAACCGCCCAGAAGCCCTGTGGCAACTGTTTTTACTAACAAAATAATTTTGAAGTAATTTAAATGTCCATTAACAGGTAAATGATAAATTTTAAAATATTCCTTCAATGGAATATGTGTAGGCAATGGAATACCTTATAGCAGGTTAAGATAACTGGATTAGAGCTTGCTGTATCCCAGTGAATAAATCTCACAATATTGATGAGGAAAAAGGAAGTAGTAGGACGATGTGCAGTATATTACTTTAAAATATAAGCACTTTAAAACACATTAAATAATCCTGGGCACCTGGGTGGCTTGGTGGGTTAAACCTCTTCCTTCGGCTCAGGTCATGATCTCAGGGTCCTGGGACTGAGCCCAGCAGCAGGGTCTCTTCTCAGCAGGGAGCCTGCCTCTTCGTCTCTCTCTCTCTCTCTGCCTGCCTCTCTGCCTACTTGTGATCTCACTCTGCCAAATAAATAAATAAAATCTTAAAAAAAAGTTAAATAATCCTATATATTATTTACAGATACATACACATGCAAAAATAGTATGCACTCATGGATGGCTGTCTACATTAACAAAGTTAGGATAATGGTTATTTTGGAAAGGGAGCGGAGATTTGGGATTGAGGAGTGGCCCGGAACAAATGTGCTAAAATGTAGGATTAGAGAATGCTTAGAGATGAGTACCGTGTTATACATGTAATATGCCGAATAACTTACTATGCGTTTAAAATTACAATGTAATGTTAAAATAGTCAATAAAAAGATTATATTTATTTAATTTTAATAAAGACTTTATTTATTTATTTGACAGAGAGAGAGCTAGAGAGGAAACACAAGCAGGGGAAGTGGGAGAAGGAGAAGCAGGCTTCCCGCTGAGCAGAGAGCCTGAGCTGGGGCTCGATCCCAGGACCCTGGGATCACGACCTAAGCTGAAGTGAGATGCTTAACGACTGAGCCACCCAGGTGCCCCTCAATAAAAAGATTTTAAAGATTTTTATTTATTTGAGAGAGAGAGACTGCAAACTGGGAGAAGAGAGAGGGACAAGTGCAGTGTGTACTGAGCGCAGAATCTGACATGGGGCTCAGTCTCCTGACCCTGAAAATCAGGACATGAGCTGAAATCAAGAGGTGGATACTTAACCGACTGAGCCACCCAGGCACCCCACAGTGAAAAGATTTTTAAAAGTTACCCCAAAGAAGATATAGGAGGAAAACAGTAGGATAAAGCCAAAATTATTTTATGTTTACTCTATACCAGAGGAAACCCAATAGGAAATGGAGTGGTATAAAATTATCCACTTGAATGCTAAAATGACCAAAAATTATGATAGGCATTCTATTGGAGAGAATGAGCTAAGAGCTAAAATCTTCAAAAAACAAGGGAGAGTGACCTTGAGGGTATGCAGATGATTGTTACAAATAGAGATACTATTTGGTATCCCGGTGACAAGCTGGGGGTTTTTAGGGAGGAGAGAAGGATCATTTGGAAGCAACAAGGAGGACAAAGAACATACATACTCCATGACAAGGCTCAGTGGGAGCAGGGGTGCAAAGGAAGCAGGGTCCTAGGGGAACCCCCTGCTTCCTTTAGAACAAGAAAGCTAAGGGTCTATTCAGAGGAGAGGATGAAGATACAGTAGTTTTTGTTGATGACAATAAGTAAATAAGTATGAAAGGATTAATGAAAAGTAAAACTTAGGATGGATCTGATGATTATATAAAGGCCTATGTAAAATGCAAATTGCTACCTAAATGTAAAATATCATTGTTACCTCTTTAACTGCTTTGATTGTGGAAAAGCTCATTCTGCTTTCCTAGTTTGCTTTACATTAATTTGTATTTTCTAAATGGACAATATTCTTGTTCAGCCTTATTAATTTTTGTTTCTTATGGTTCCTCTTATATTCCCTACACCTCTTTTCTAAAATTTGTTTGGGGTGTGGGGAGAGAAACTCTCCTTTTAAGCAAAACACCATCATATAACTATAATTGCATAATGTCCTATTATTCTGGCTGTCTTAAACACAAATGTAACAATGACCGGAACTTTAGAGCGGGAGGAAAACTTAAAGATAACATAATGCAACCTTTTCATTTTACAATTGACCAGAGATAATGTGGTGTGCCAAATTTAACTGGTTGGTGACTAGCAGAACCAGGGCTAGAATCCATGTCTCCTCTCCTTTGGTTTCCTCAACATGTCTCCTCACCTTTGGTTTCTTTCTTTGGACAGCAGAAACAGAAAGTACCTGCTAGAGGGGCACTCTGCTGGTGGTTAAGCACCAGCAGATGCTGGTTTTGATGGCCGACTCCAAAGTCAAACCCTAAGTCTGTTACTTATTAGCTGTGTGACCTTGGCCTTGTAATCTAACTGCTCTGTGCCTCAGTTCCCTCCTCTACCAAACGGAAGGCATCTCCTTCATAAAGTTGTTATAATGATTATATGAATTAACGCATGGAAAGAGTGACCACAAATCTGAGTTACTGTTTCTACTTAACACACACTCTCTTAGCTGTTGATATAAGAGATGAACAGAAGCCAGGGATTTTTTTTTAATTTTATTTTTTAAAGTAATATCTACACCTGGCATGCGGCTCAAACTCACAACCTCAAGATCAAGCTTGCCTGCTCTACCTCCTCAGCCAGTCAGGTGCCGCAGCAGAGGCCAGGGATTTTACCCACAGATGTTTGTTTGTTTGTTTAAAGATTTTATTTATTTATTTGACAGAGAGAAATCACAAGTAGTCGGAGAGGCAGGCAGAGAGAGAGAGGGAAGCAGGCTCCCTGCTGAGCAGAGAGCCCAATGCGGGACTCGATTCCAGGACCCTGAGATCATGACCTGAGCCGAAGGCAGCGGCTTAACCCACTGAGCCACCGAGGTGCCCTTACCCACAGATGTTTTCGTTTGGTCTGGGGTTTAAGAAACCAAACCAAACCAAACCACCACCAACAAAAACAACAACAAAAACAAACATGCCTGAGAACATGTTTACAAATCTGGATAGATCACATAGAGGATCTAAATACCTAGTCTCTCTCAAAAACTGGAAGGTCCAGCAACTAAGCCAGAATTCTAATGTAATAGCAATCGGTTGGAGCTAAGATGGCTGCCCCCTTTATTTATTTATTTATTCATTTAAGATTTTATTTATTTATTTATTTAAGATTTTATTTATTTATTTGACAGAGAGAGATCACAAGTAGGCAGAGAGGCAGGCAGAGAGAGAGGAAGGGAAGCAGGCTCCCTGCTGAGCAGAGAGCCCGATGCGGGACTCAATCCCAGGACCCTGAGATCATGACCTGAGCCGAAGGCAGCAGCTTAACCCACTGAGCCGCCCAGGCACCCATGGCTGCCCCCTTTAATCCACACCACTCACATAAGGTATATATGTGTACCAGCACCCTTCTAGTTTCCATCACAACTTTACCGCCTTTACTGTATGTCTTTGAAATAGGACCCCAGACTAAGACAGTCTCTGCTCTCAAGGAATTCACAATCCAATAGGTGAGATGCATTTGCTAAAAAATTCACAATATGATAGAAAACAAATACAAAGTTGCAGAATACAAAGTACAGCAGCAGTCTGAAGGGTTGGTGATGCATGTTGTCAAGAAAGTGGATTTGAAAAAGAAAAGGAGTGGAAGAGGATGCAGAGAGAGCAGAGAGAACAGGATGTGCAAAGACATTGGAATGGGAAACAGTTTGTGTGTTTAGCAACTGAAGAGTTCAGTTTTGGAGAATATAGTAAGAGAAGTAGGCTGACACTAGATAATAAAAGTCTCTTAATTTGGATTTTACCCTGTAGAAATGGGTAGAACTTGAAATGGTTTCTGTCATTAAATTCTAAATTGGGGGCACCTGGGTGGCTCAGTGAGTTAAGCCTCTGCCTTCAGCTCAGGTCATGATCTCAGGGTCCTGGGATTGAGCCCCTCATCAGGCTTTCTGCTCAGCAGGGAGCCTGCTTCCCCCTCTCTCTCTGCCTGCCTCTGCCTACTTGTGACCTCTCTCTCTCTGTGCCAAATAAATAAATAAAAATCTTAAAAAAAATTCTAAATCAAACTTTAATGTAATTATGCCAGGATACCCTTACCATTCTCCTTCAAATGTCTTGGACCTGGTTGGAGAAATAAATGCTGTACAATCCACAGTATTCTATAAAGTATTTCAATAGCAAATTGCCACTGCAAGAAGAATCTCTGTCTTCTGAAGAGTGGTTAAAACACAGTTTTTAGATTTGTCTGCAAATTAAGTTTCCTTATTTGCAAAGTGGGAATAATAATAGTATCTACTTCAGGACTATTAAACTGAGAATTAAACTCACTATGACTAATGTAAAGAGCTTACCGGGGTAAAAGTAGTCAATGATGAATTATGATTATGATATTTATTGAGTCTTCCTTGTCTATTTTACCTATCATTGAGAAGATATAACATTTAATTGAGTCAGATATGTATTTTTCATTGAAAACTGAAGTTAAGGGGACCTGGGTGGCCCTGTTGTTGGTTATGTGTCTGCCTTCAGTTCCGGTCATAATCCCAGGGTCCTGGGATCTGTCCCCTACTGGGTTCCCTGCTCAGCAAGGAGTCTGCTTCTCCTTCTGCCCCTGACCCCTGCTCGTGCTCTCTCTCAAAAATAAATAAATAAAATCTTAGAGAAGGAAACTGAAGTTAAATCAAGCCTGGTGGCTTCCATCTGCATACTGTATGTAGTAAAAAATGAATGCAAAACAATACCAAATGAAAATGTCAAGATAAAACTTCCTTCCCTTCCATATTATTGGTTGCAAATGTTTCAAGAACGACTTAAAGATTTTTGTGCAACATGCTGCAAATTATCGGCCGTAGTTAGTAATTAAATATAATAGGTTATTAGCGGTAATAAATGTCCTTAGGTAAAAGAGAAATTCTCCAGTTCCTCCAGGCTCAACGAGGAGGAACACCCTCAGGCAAAAGACCTTTTCACATCTGACAGTAACATCTTGGGATAGCCAGGGAGCTCGGGCAATCACTTGGCGGGAAAAGAATAAATACAGACCAAATTCACACAATCTGTTTCTGTTTTAGTTTATAAACTGCGAACGAGTCTGTCAAGTGTTGTGCCTTGTGGGACTTGAAGTCCACAAGCAAGAAGTGACCGGGGTTGTTGCAGCTTGGAAGGCGGCAGCCCCTGCAGGTCTGAGTAGTAAGGACTACGACTACCGACACGCATTGCAAGGCCGCGCCGTAATTACGGGCAACCAACCATCCCCGAGCAGGGCAAGCCCCACCCCCCCGGCTCGAAGGACGGCCTCCACCAATGGCAGAACTCCCAGCGCAGAGCCTGCGGGTTAGGTTGTGAGGCTCGGGCCGGGGGCGGGGAGGAGCTGAGGGGGTTCAGAACGCGCTCGGCCGCTGGGTGGGTCGGGGCGTTTGGCGCGCCCTTCATTGAAGCGGCGGTGGCTGGGCTGGGCACCGGGAGTGGGAAGCGACGGCGCGGCTGGAAAATGCCAGTCCATTCCCGAGGGGATAAGAAGGAGACAAACCATCACGATGAGATGGAGGTGGACTACGCTGAAAACGAGGGGAGCAGCTCGGAGGACGAGGACACGGAAAGCTCGTCGGTCTCCGAGGATGGAGATAGCTCAGGTGTGCAACCCTCTGGGGCCGGGACCCTGAGCCCTCGCGCTGGGCTCACGACAGGCCGCTCTCCGCACGCCGGGCAGCTGCGTCCTGCTGGGAGTGCGGGGCGGGGAGAGAGGGAAGGGGCGGAGACTGGCTCCCGGCCCTCGGAAGCACCCGGACTCGTCGTGGGGAGCTGCCTGGCTCCAGGCGGGTCCCTGCTGGCGGGGCGGGACCGGGCGCGGGCCTGGGCTTGCCCAGCTCCGGGACGCTGTGCTGTCCTGTTCGCGGTCGGACCCGCCCCGGGACCTCCGGGCAGTGCTGGGGGCTGTGGACCAAAGCCGGGAATACCCCGCAGCTTTTTGGGAGACCTTGGAAATGCCTCTTGGCCTCAGACCACCGACTTCTTTTCTTATTTTTATCTTTCCAGCCCTTCTCAACCTGGGCGGGTTGTCAGGGCCGAGGTTAGTTAGATTTGAGCCTGTTCTTGGCTGGTTTAGAATTTGTTAATCTCAGTTTCCGAGTCAGCCTGTCAGTCAGCTCTTGACATCAGTGCTCAGGCGGGGGCTGACTTGGAGCTGTCCCATTTTCGGCATCTGTCTGAACTTTGCAAGACTGAGAAGATCCCAAGATCAGGGGTGATTTTGGGTCTTCATATGCTTTTAAATTCGTTGATTTGGAGCAGCTCTGAAATTTTCCAAATCTTTTCTT
Organism: Mustela erminea; assembly: GCF_009829155.1. Classification (NCBI taxonomy): domain Eukaryota; kingdom Metazoa; phylum Chordata; class Mammalia; order Carnivora; family Mustelidae; genus Mustela; species Mustela erminea. Next base: position 86,089,515 of record NC_045618.1, read on the forward strand.
CCCTGCAATCTTTAATAATTTTGGGCTTTTTCAGGTTTTTGGGGTCGGAAGGCCGACTAACATCATGGGTCAATTTTGCAAACATTTAGGATGGTTATTAAAAAAAGAAATGGAGGGCGCCTGGGTGGCTTAGTGGGTTAAGCCGCTGCCTTCAGCTCGGGTCATGATCTCAGGGTCCTGGGATCGAGTCCCGCATCGGGCTCTCTGCTCAGCAGGGAGCCTGCTTCCCTCTCTCTCTCTCTGCCTGCCTCTCCATCTACTTGTGATTTCTCTCTGTCAAATAAATAAATAAAATCTTTAAAAAAAAAAAAGAAATGGAATATGTGATTGCCTGGGTTCTTTTTCTTTTTTCCATGTGATGAGGATGAAACTTGAACTTCTTTGTCTTGGCCTGATTTTGGTCATGTAAAGCAAGCATTTGATGACAGTCTGTTAATGCCCTGACACCCTCTTTTTCAGGTTTCTCTTTCAAAGCAAATCTCCATGGAAGTATGTAATTTCAATCAATAAGTTAGTCATTCCCCAAATAGGCATTTATGAGTGATTTCCTTGAGCTGCACTGGGCACCACTCAGTGTTGAGGTATAAAAAAATAGTTATGATCTGATTTCAGTTAAACAGCTGTCATAAATTAGTACTTGATACTCAAACTACCAAATGAATACTTAACTGTAAACAATGCTATAGTATTTTCAGAGGCAGAGGAAATCTTTCAGAATAGGGTGGTCAGCAAAGGCTAGTTGAAAAAAGTGGGATTATTTTAATTAACTTGAAGAATGGCTAGAATTTGGATTGGGGTCGTATGTTGGCTTGGGAGGAATATAAGAAAAAGTGCAACAGCTAGAGTTTAAGGCTTATTCAAAAGAGTGAGAAACCAGTTTTGGTGGGAGAAGGATTTGACCTGGAAAAGAAAAAGAAGATATAGATGTGAAAGATTTTGAAGAAAAGCACAGAACAGGATTGATATATGCAAGTTTAGGAATGAAGGTAAAAGAGGAAAACCTCAGATAGAAGGAGAATGGTAATAGCATGCATAGAAATAGAAAAGTGAAAGATTTGAGATGAAGACGAAAGTTAAGAGTATTTCAGACATGTTGCTTTTGAGGTGATGGTGGTATATTTAAGTCAGTGTCAACTGACAGATGGAAATGTGGCATTGGAACCTGCCTGGGATAGGAAGCATAATTTGGAGGTCACCTGCCTAGCCATCAAAGTAGGTGAGATTTCAAAAGTAAGCAACGAGAACATAACATCTGGGATGTACGTGAATACATTTTCTAGATCTGTAAAACACTTCATCTTCAAGTGTTCTTTGTTTTTTTGATGGGATATAGGATCTCACAAAATGACATTAATTTGTTAAAATTCTCCCTAATTTTTATGCTTTTGTGATTATTGATTTTTTAAAAAACATTTTTGACAAATCTCTGACAAACAGAGATCACAAGTAGGCAGAAAGGCAGGTAGAAAGAGAGAGGGGGAAGCAGGCTCCCAGCTGAGCAGAGAGCCTGATGCGATGTGAGTCTTGATCCCAGGACCCTGAGATCATGACCTGAGCCGAAGGCAGAGGCTTAACCCACTGAGCCACCCAGGTGCCCTGATTTTTCATTGATTTTTATTCCATCCCAGAAAATAATGGCCAACTTAATTTTGAAGAAGGTAATAATAATTTGAACTACAAAAGTCAAGTTTTTTAAATGCAAAGACATTATTTAAATAAATTATGCGGTTTGCTTCTTGTGAAAGCATTTCTTTTCTGCCATATCTTTTATGTTAAACTTCCATAGTTTTATTCTTCCCAAACCTTGGTACTAAGCAGGTCCTGAAGCTATAAAACAAAACAAAACACTCTACAATCCAGAGATACTGGGAAGTGAGTCATCTTGAGGGACCAAGTTTTAAATAGCCAAAGAGTAAGCTATTAAGAGCCGGAAATAATTTTAATCTGTTTTAGGAAAGTTAAAAGAAAAAATGAACCCTATAGTTTCTTGCTGTATGGTAACTGCACACAATTTAACTCTTTCTCATAGTTTGACGTTTATTTGATGCAGATCAAGAGGCAGATCATCTTGTGCTTCACTTATTTTGAAGTGTTGAATATATGTGATGTAAAAATAGAAGATATGGAAAATAGGAGAGAGCTGGTAATTAACAGTTGCTTTCTTTCAAAAGTTTGCTTGTTTTTCTCTTCATATTCCTTTTTCTCATTTACTGACAGTAATTTGGGGAGAGGGAACAATGAGAATATGAGTAGGAGACCAAGATATCTTGTGGTAAACAGAATGAAATTAGTTTTCTTTTTATTTGATTGGCAAGTCAGTCACATAAGCATTTCTGAAAGAAGAATTCCAAAAGTGTTTTTGAGCAGTGTCCTTTCATGGACATAATCATTTAGGTGCTTAAGTTCTATTGAGTTGATGGAAAATAAACCAAAAGTGGTAATTTGTTTTTAAAAGATTTTATTTTTTTATTTGACAGAGAGAGATCACAAGTAGGCAGAGAGGCAGGCAGAGAGAGAGAGAGAGAGGAAGAAGCAGGCTCCCTGCCGAGCAGAGAGCCGGATGCGGGACTCGATCCCCAGGACCCTGAGATCATGACCTAAGTTGAAGGCAGCGGCTTAACCCACTGAGCCACCCAGGCGCCCCCGAAAGTGGTTTAATTACTTCATATAGTATAGCTTGATGTCAGCCCTTTAAGCTTTAATTCTCTTTTTTATTTTAGGTTAAAGTCTGTAGTGCAAATTATTTTGGTTAATTATTTATTTTCTCTTAAGGCTGAATATAGGCCTTGCATATCTAATTTCATATTATAGTTTGGGGTGTGTGTATGTGTGTTTTACTATTTTCATTAATATTCAGATAATTTGGAACATAAAATTAATTTTTTCTTTGCTATTTGCCTTTTATTAACAGAAATGGATGATGAAGACTGCGAAAGAAGAAGAATGGAATGTTTAGATGAAATGTCCAATCTAGAAAAACAGTTTACCGATCTCAAGGATCAGTAAGTAGTGATGTCAGAAGGTCATTGTCACTGAATCTCAATCATGTCACTTGTATATTAGCACAAGAGAAATTCTATTCACTCTAAAGTATTTTCCTTTTTGTATTTTATGGGACTGACCGATCTGAAAGAGGCTTCAACTGTGGTTTGCCTCCTGAAGACCTCATTAACTCAACTGAGGATTTTGAGGCAGGTTTTTTTGGGGGGGTATAATAACATTTCTATATGGATGTTGGTATTAAAATGTTTTCCCTGGCTTGTTGCACTCTTGGTTCTAATCTGCTTCATTCATTTCTTTGTTAGGTAATTGGATAAAGATAGCATTTTTAGAATTTTTTTTTCTTTAGAATTTTAGAATAGGAAAATATTTCCCAAGAATGGTATAGTGCTTTTTGTTTATATCAACATTGGATAGTACGTACATGTTTTCACATTATTTAGTTTGCTCCTTGCAGCAACTCTGTAAGGTTGGAAGATAGCCTTATCTCCATTTTACCTGTGAGAAAATTAATGCTCAGAGGAGTAAAGTGATTTGCCCACAGTTCATAAGAAAATGATAAACTAAGCCGGGCCTTCTGCCTCCTAGTATTATGGCGTTCCTTCCACTAAGGCACATTACTTTGGAGGAAATATAGTGGAGTAGAAAAAGCATAGCTTCTGAATCCAGGCTTTCTTCACAGATTAAAAAGGTAGCTTTTTTATTGTTAACTGTAAGGATTTTATAAGCAGTATGTGAAATTCTTCGTCTTGGCTGGCGCACAGTGGGTGTTAATTAGATACTCTTTTCTACCCCTTCTTCATAATACCTGAACTCTTATGAGCAGTTGCTTACACAAGAATGGGCCCCAGTGATTTGAGAAAACAGAATAGATGCAGATGAAGATTAAAAAAAAAATCTTAAGGGTGAGCTTTTACTTTGAAACTTGCTGGCAGAGTCATGGGGCATAACAACTTATTAGGAATTGTAAGTGAAAGAAACTTCTGAGAATATGGACACCTTAATTCATTTAGAAGCTGGCTTTTCCTGAATTCTTCATAATTTTGCTACTCTGTTCTCTTGCGTTTTCCCTAGAGAGGCCCAAAGAAGAGATGAAAACATGCTTAATATCTGGAATTGCCAGACTAAACGGGGACAGATTTGTTTACTAAATGAATCCTGCTGTTTATGCCATTTCTGGTCTTAACTTTCATTAGTATGAGAGGTGAATATATAAATGTGTCAAGCTAGTGCAACAAATTAATACAACTAATCCAAAGTTTAAAATTTTTTGCTCAAAAAAACATGGTATCATTTTTTTATTCTAAAGATTTACATTATTAATTTTAAATTAAAATTAGTTTGGATCGCCAGAGGATCCATTATTTGGGCAGCATGGAGAGTTCATCCAGGATCATTCTGAAAAAAAGGAAGCAAATTTGTGTTTTTGTATTTTAGTATAGGTAAGCCATGAATGAATAATTCTCATACAATTAATTAAGATATACCTATTGAACTTTTAAAATATATTTTATGGTTTTCCAAGAAATGAAGAGTACTGCATAGTTCCAGTATAAGATATTACCAAGGAACACTTTGCAACTAGTCACTCTTTAAGCCTAATCTTGTTCATCTTGGGGCTGGCAGTTGCCTTGATTTTTGCTTTTTCATGGCTTATTACGACCACAAGCCAGGTCCCCCACCAGCCTCATTCATCTCAGAAAGTATTAAAAGTAGACCCATTACCACTACTAATAGGATTATTTCTCAAGGAATTGGTATTCAGAAATATATTTTAGAAATAATCTTTGCACTAGGTTTATAATTATCTTATTTTTTCATGTGCCTCAATGCTATTTTTATCCTGTTGTACTGTGTATCTCTGTAAGCTGTCTCAAATCCTCTTTAGAAGAGGTGGGAAATATAATAATAATAGAACAACAACAAAAAGAAGTTATTCTGCTTCAACAAGTTATCCTGCTTCTCCAGTTTTAACACTCTTTTCATAGGGCAAAAATATACCATTTGCAGTTTGTATACTGGTGGAAGTTTCTCCTACCTTGTTAAAAAGATGGAGGAACTGAAACCACCTGAGTTTCCACTTATTTCAATGTCTGTAGCCAATAAACATGAATTGTTTTTCTACTCTGAATAGTATTGTGGATGTTTGTGAGGAACTCATGATTCTTGCCTTTGATGAGTTAGTATCTGAATTTCAAGGTTTTTTTTTTTTTTTTTAAAGATTTTATTTATATATTTGACAGAGAGAGATCACAAGTAGGCAGAGAGGCAGGCAGAGAGAGAGAGAGGAGGAAGCAGGCTCCCTGCTGAGTAGAGAGCCCGATGCGGGACTCGATCCCAGGACCCTGAGATCATGACCTGAGCCGAAGGCAGCAGCTTAATCCACTGAGCCACCCAGGCGCCCCTCAAGGTTGTTGAAATCATGCTGATATTGAGGAATCTCTTCTTTTAAAAGTGTAATTACCTGTTATTAACTCACATATCTTGTTCATTTAAGCTGCTGTTCACCTATTAGAGATGCCTTATCAATATTTTAAATTTGATGTTTTTTAGGTTCAGTCTTCATTTGCATGAAATTTTTAGCATTTTGCCTAAAGTTGTATTTATGATTTCAAAAACTATAAGTATCATGTTGTAGTTTTACACATTCATTGTATCTTAGTTTTAGAAAAATTTAACACAGATATGAAAATGTATTATTGGCAGTTAACTCAGATAATTTTTCCTTTTTTTGTTAAAAAATTTATTGTATTAACACCCAAACTTGCTCAATTTCTTCAGAATCATCATATAAATCTTTATGCTAATTATCAGTTATAAACACCAATATTGATTATCTTGGTTTTTTTTTGAAGGTTTCTATTTTAATTCCAGTTAATGTACAGTGTTTTATTAATTGCAGGTGTACAATGTAGCGATTCAACAATTCCATAATCACTTGGTGCTCATCACAATGAGTGCATCTGTTAATCCTGATCACCTATTTAACCCATTTCCATCCCCCTCCCTAATTGTCTTAATTGTATTGGTTTATATCTTCAAGAAGAAGAGAATTTTAATATGAAAGTCAGGTACTGTAAAGTTTTCAAAAGCCAACTGCTAATTATACTAACACCTACAAGGATAATCAGTGGTTTCTTTCAGCAGTTACTACCTGCCCTCCTTATGACACGTTCTTCACCGATGAGAATGTAATGAATGGCAAAAAAAAAAAGAGTTTACAAAATGATCTTAAATTGTGTTTTGTTTTGAGAGAGAGAGAGTGTGTGCACAAGCAGGGGTAGGGAGAAGGTGAGAGAGACTCTAAAGCAGGATTGGTCTCACAACCTCAAGATCATGACCTGAGTGGAAATCAAGAGTCGGGTGCTTTACTGACTGAGCCACCGGATGCCTCAGTGATTTCAAATTGTCAATCTGCTTTGAAATTTTTAGCATATCTTTAAAATGCCACAAAGCCAGGATTAAAAGTGCCTTTCATAGAGAAGGACAATGAAAACATCTTCCTGTTAAAGAGTCCCATCCTGCAGGATTATTGCCACAATGAGTAGTCTCAGGTACTCAGTCATTGATAATCAAGGTAAAGTTATTACTGTGACAGCTGGCAAAGTAGAGTATTTGTATGTAAATTCATAAATACAACAACAGGGGTCTCCTACGAGTTCAAGTTCATTTTCCCAATCACTGAGCAACACCTTTTGTTCTAGTTTCTTCATTTCCAGTCCAGACAAACTGTTATGCAGATCACAAGTTATGTAGCCTTTGGTTTTTACCTCCATCACTTTCTTCTTTGTAAAAACCATATAGGCCGAATAGAACACAGACTCCTTTTCAGGAACAATGAAGAGAAACCAGGAAATTAACTATTTTGACAATGAGTAATATCTCTATCTAAATTATTCAAAATGATATCTTTGTTTCTTTTAAGCTCAGTGTTTAAATAAATTTTTTGCCTAGAACTGATTTATTGTCCTGCAGTTAAAACAAAACCAGAAATCTAGAGTGCAAAAAAAGTAGTATCTTAATTGTATTTTTGTACTGTGAATTAATCATTAAAAAATGATACATCAAAAAAAAAGAGAAAAATACCTACTTTGTGATTACATGCATAAAGTCAAATAATGTAACTGAGTTTTTCACTTGAGATTAAGACAAAAATACATTTGTTAGGTTATTAGAATATGAATGATACTAGGAAGAGAGAATGTATAGAAATGGTAAACTGTTAGCCTTTGTTGGGCTTTTAAAATTAATATTTTAATTTTTGCTTTGTTAAGACTTTATAAAGAACGATTAAGTCAGGTGGATGCAAAACTACAAGAAGTCATAGCTGGAAAAGCACCAGAATATTTGGAACCACTGGCAACTTTACAAGAAAATATGCAAATTCGTACAAAGGTAGCAGGTAGGAAAGTGAAACATCTTTTCCATACAGTAGAATACGAACTCTTCACTAGACTTGAAAGGTATTTGTCAAGTGAGTGTTTCTTGTTAATGAAATCACAAATATATTTACAGTGAAAAGAGTATTTCAGTCAATCAGCCCACAATTATTTAATAAATACCTCTTGCTTTCCTCTGTTACTGTGGGGGGATCAAAAAAAAAAAAAGAAAAAAGTCCTCAGATTGCTTGCAATGTTGTTGAGAAGATACTTTCACATGTAAAACAATTAGAAACATGACATTTTATTAAGAGCAATTGTTACTATTTCAGTTTAATTTCTTGTTAGATAAATTGAGTTTCAGTTTAAGTACTCAGTCTTCCGTTTGTAATTGGGATCCAGCCTCAGAATTGTGTCCTAGCACTCATGACAAAGGATATATCTATTTGAAGATCACTTATGATTTTTCATAAGTAGGCTAAAACTGGATTTTAGCTAATGCTAATATTTTTTTCTTTTGGGGGGACACTAACTGATCTTCCTGCACCTATTATGTAATGCCTAAGGCATTCTTTATTATAAGTTCTTTTTGTACTAAATCTACCTTAGGCCAAATTTTATTCTTGAATGCTTAATATTAAATATGTAGATCATGTGATACTTGCTGTCTTTGCATACTTGGTTAGCACAGCCTGAAAAGGAAATAAGTCCTTAATTTTCTTTGACAGTCTAAAAGAAATGAGTGAGACTTACTGGATATTTAGGAAATACTACTTGAATCACTCACTTTTTTACTGTGTGGCCTCATTTATTTTTTGATTGTGCAAAGAATAGTGTATGTGTGTATGTATAGCTAATGGCCTAGTTCCAGATATCTGTCCCATGCCTTTACCATACAAGAAAGGACTACATTTCTAGGGTCAACTGTGGCATGGAGTTTGGTATATATATCTGAAGCTCTGAGTTTGTTGTTTTTTGACGTATTTGCATAGCCATGTTGCCTATTTTATACTACTGTCTTAGTAGCTTTAAGTAACCTCTCTTGAGCATCCATTCTCTAGATAAGGCTCTGTCAGGAGCACTCAAACATCATATCAATTTATGCATTTTGTTATCAGTTTATACATTTAATCTTCTTGGAAACTTTGGACTCTGAAAATAAATAATAGTTAAAAAATAGTGGTTTTGTTGGTTATGGTATCCACTTACTACTTTGAGAAGATATGATTAATGAAACCAGAGTTTATTGACTATATCCATTATGAGTCCTGAGGGATTACTTTTCACAGGAAAGGAGTTTTATTTTCATTTCGATCATTCTCTATCAAACACTTTAGGAGTGCTCTTCAGAAGAATGAAGTAAGAACTAAAATTTGCGTGCAGTTTCTTCCTAGTTCTTAAATTCTTAGTTCTTCAGTCTGATAATTGAGCCTTTTTTTTAGTTTTTAAAGATAAAGCTAGAATCATTTGTCAGTTTCTTCCTGATTCATATTGTAAAATACAGTTAGACAGAACTCCTATGGGGAAGTGAACATGAATCTCATTACTGATGATATAATCAGAGTGACTGTGTTTGGTTGCAGGAATCTATAGAGAGCTCTGCTTAGAATCTGTAAAGAACAAATATGAATGTGAAATTCAAGCTTCTCGCCAACATTGTGAGGTACTGTTATTTTACTTAACTTTTAAGCTAATTTCAACTCTAAGTCTTTTTCTGAGTGCAGTAATTAAAAAAGTAAATAAAATAAATGAAAAAAATTAAATTGTACTTTAGCTTAACACTTGTGAATTTTCTTTTTTAAATATAGCTACTGTGGAAGCTCTATTGGAGATAGGACCCAAAGAAGGGACAATAGAAAAGTACTAAGATAATTTTAGTTTTGCAACTGTTACCTTAAAAAGACTTTGTAATGATCATGTCATTTAGCATTGCTGAAAATATTAGTGCAATTAGTTTAAAATTCAAGTTAAGACTCAAAAAATCTAGTGGTACAGTTAGAATGTTGGGCTTATTATTAATCTGGTTCTCCAGCTCTGTTTCCACATCTCAGGGCAGAATTCTCAATGGTGAAAAACAGATGTATTTTTCTCTATGTTCTCTTTATTTGAATAGTGTTTTAAAAACCCACTGTTGATTTTGCAGATAACTTTTCATATAACCTAGATAAGATCATAAGAAAAATAAGAGATTAATGATTCTTATCTTAATTTGTTATTTTACTATATCTGTAAATTATTAAAATACTAGGAGTAGATAGATATAAAAATGATGGAATGTGTTGTTTCATTTTCTTGATTACTACTGAGATGAAACAACTTTTTGATGTTTATTGGCTGCTTGGATTTATCTTCCTAAGAAGTGCCTGTTTAACTCTTTTGCCTTTATGTTGGGCTTTTAGTGTTTTTCTCATTGACTGTAGAGGTTCTTTATATATTCTGGATACAAATGCTTTGCTAGTTATATGCTTTGCAAATATTTTTACCCAGGCAATGGGATGTCTTTTCACTGTTTTTGATGACTTGATGAACTAGAGTTGTACATTCTTTTTTTTTTTTTTTAAAGATTTTATAAATCTTTTTATAAATCTTTTATAAACTAATAATTTTACTTTGCTCTTCTTACACTCGTTATTGTTAAAATTTTTTGTTGTTTAGTAATATCTTTTAAGAAATGACTGTTTATTTCCTGCTGCTCTATAAAACATTTTTGTATATTGATATTATATCCAACTGTGTCTACCCCTCTTAATTCTAATAATTACAGATTCTTAGATTTTTCCATGTAGTCATTTATGGAAAATGGCAGTTTGTGTCATTTGTGAAAAATAGGATTTTTTTTTGTGAAAAATGTCATTTGTGAAAATGGCTTTGTTTCTTCCATTCTGATCTTCCTTTTATTTGTTTTACTTGTCTTAGTGGCACTGATAGAACATCATGCAATAGAAGGAGTGAAGGCAGATTGTGGTTGTGTTCTTGCTTTTAAGGGAATGCTGCTGCTGCTTTTTTTTTTTTTTTTTTGAGATTTTATTTATTTGTTTGACATACAGAGAAAGATCACAAGTAGGCAGAGAAGCAGGCAGAGAGAGAGGAGGAAGCATGCTCCCTGCTGAACAGAGAGCCTGATGAGGGACTCGATCCCAGGACCCTGAGATCATGACCTGAGCCAAAGGCAGAGGCCTTAACCCACTGAGCCACCCAGGCACTCCTTAAGGGAATGCTTCTTATGGCTTTCCAATAAGTATGATATTTACTATTGGGTTTTGATAAATACTCTTTTTATCGAGTTAAGGAAATTAACTTTTATTTCTTTTTTTAAAACCGGGAATGGTTGTTACATTTTAGGTTTTATTAAATGCTTGGTCTGCATCTATTCAATCAGTCATTTTTTTTTTTTTTTTTTTTTTTTTTTTTTTTTTTTTTGCTGTTAAAGATGTTATTTATTTATTTGACGGAGGGAGATCACAAGTAGGCAGAGAGGCAGGCTGAGAGAGAGAGGGGGAAGCAGGCTCCCCGCTGAGTAGAGGGCCTGATATGGGGCTTGATCCCAGAACCCTGGGATCATGACCTGAGCCAAAGGCAGAGGCTTAAACCACTGAACCACTCAGGCACCCTATATATATTTTAATGGTAAGCCATTCTTGAATTCCTGGAATCATTATTTTTCTTGTGAATTATCAGATTCAGTTTGCTAATATTTTGTTTAGAAGCTTCATTGTTTGTCAGTGAGATTTAATTTTTAAGTCTCATATTGTCCTTGATTTGATTTCAGGATCCATAAAATGAGTTAAGAATATCCCATATTTTTCTTTTTCATAGGAATATATATTTAAGATTGTAGTCATCAGTTCCATGAGTGTTTAGTACATCTTGCCTTTATCATATATATTTTTAACAGTCTTAGAGAAAAGTTGCAAGAAAGTATGAAAAAGCTTTTCTGGTGAACATGAGAATGAGTTGGCAACATGATGCCCCATCACCCCTCAATACAACAGAAGAGGGTCATTCTCTTGTATAACGATTCTACAATCATCAAAAACAGGAAATGTACACTGATGCTACTACCATCTAATGCTCAGACCTCATATAAGTTTAAGCAGTTGTCCCAACAGCACCCTTAATAGCAGAGATCCAGTTTAGAATCACTTAGTGTCTGTGTCCTTGCATTTAGTTGTCATGTTGTTAGTTTCCTTCAATGCGGAACAGTTCTTCAATCTTTCCTGGACTTCCATGATCTTTACAAATTTGAAAATTTCAGTCCAGTTATTATGTAGCATGTCAGTTTTGAATTGGTCTGCAATTTCTTCCTGATTAGAAGTGGGTTTTGTCTCTCAGTAAGAATATCACAATAGTGATGTGTTCTTCTCACTGAATTCTATCACGCAGCACACAGTTTTGGTATGTACCATTATTGGTGATACACACTTTGATCACTTGATTTAAGTGGTTTCTTCCAGGTTTCTCTAAGTACACTTATTTTTTTTCACATTGTGATTAATAAGTATTTTGGGGAGAAGTACTTTGAAACTATGCAAATATCTCATTCTTTGTAACACTTTCAGTTTATTTATTTATAGAAGTATGGACTTATTGTTTCCTTTTTGTGTGTGTGTTTCATCTTTCAGTTACTGAGGGAGGTGCGTGAGAATTCTCTGTGTGATGGTGGATTTGTTAATATTTCCTTTATTTATTTATTATTAGTTTTTTTCATGTCCTAAGAAAATCCACATATTGTTCTTTTCACAATAGTGAAGTCCTTCATCATTTCATATCTGGAGGCCAAAGGTACCGATAATGAGATGCCCCACAGTGCACATCCACTGTCGTGGATTCCTTTGATCAAAAAGGATGGTATAGTCCTGGAGACTGAATGCTCATGTTTCCAGAGCTCCCAGCCAAAACTTATCTCCTGTGGAATTTCTTTTATCTTTTTCTTTATTCTTACTTTATTCTTTAAAAATTTTTTAAAAATTTATTTATTTATTTATTTGAGAGCGAGAGATCACAAGTAGGCAGAGAGGAAGGCAGAGAGAGTGAGGGGGAAGCAGGCTCCCTGCTGAGCAGAGAGCCTGATGGGGGGCTTAATCCCAGGACCCTGAGATCATGACCTGAGCCAAAGGCAGAGGCTTAACCCACTGAGCCACCCAGGTGCCCCTAAAAAAATTTTTTTTAACTGTGGTAAGAACCCTTAACATTGAGATTTACCTCTCTTAACAAATACTAAATGTGCAATACAATATTGTTAACTATTGGTGCACACTGTTGTAATACAGACCTCTAAACTTAATCATGAAGTTTAACTGAATATTTATACCCACCCAGCAGCAACTCCCCAGTTTCCTTTTTCCCTAGCCTTTGGCTACTCTCTGTTTCTATGTTTTTGGCTGGTTTGTATACCTTATATAAGTGGTATCATGCAATATCTGTTCCTATGTGACTGACTTATTTCATTTAGCATAATGTCCTCAGGGCTCTTCCATGTTGTAGCATATGGCAAGACTTCCTAATTTTTTAAAGACTGAATAATATTTCATTGTATGTATATATCACGTTTTCTTTATTTAGTCATCCTTCAATGTGCATTTAGGTTGTTTTTCACATCTTGGCTATTGTGAGTAGTGCTGCAGTGAACATAGGAAGTGCAGATCTCTTTTAGATCCTGATTTCAGTTCTTTTGGGCATATACTCAAGTTAGATTTCTGGATCATATAGTTCTGTTTTTAATTTTTTAAGGAAATTCCATACTATTTTTCATAGTAAACACACCATTTTACATTCCTTCCACCTGTGCACAAGGGTTTCAATTTCCATATCCTCACCAACACTTGTTATCTATTGTTTTTGATAATATCCTTACTAATAGGTGTGAAGTGATACCACACTGTGACTTTTTTTAAAGAAGACTTATTTATTTGAGAGAGAAAGAGAGAGCATATGCACGCTCAAGTAGAAGGGGGAGAAGGAGAGGGAGAGAGAATCTTAAGCAGACTCCCTACTGAGTGCAGAGCCCAGCGCTGGGCTCAATCTCATGACCCTAAAATCATAACCTAAGCCGAAACCAAGAGTTGGATGCTCAAGCCACTGAGACACCCAGGTGCCCCCCCCAATGCTATGATTTTAATTTACATTTTTCTGATGAAGAGTGATATTGAGCATCTTCTCATATAGGTCTTCTTTGGAAGAAAGGTCTATTCAAGTCCTTTGCTAATTTTTAAATTGAGTTCCTTATATATTTTGATATTTGGTTTTCAAATATTTTCTCCCATTCTGTAGGTTGCCTTTCCACCCTCATTTTTCCTTTGCTGTGCAGAAGCTGTTTAGTTTGATATAGTCCCACTTAATCTCTTTCTGCTTTTGTTGCCTGTGCTTTTGGTATCATATTCAAGAAATCATTTCCTAGAGCAATTTCATGAAGCTTATCCTTTATATTTTCTTCTAAGAGTTTTATAGTTTTATTTAAATCTGTAATCTGCTTTGGGGCACCTGGTGGCTCAGTCAGTTAAGTGTCCAACTGTTGATTTCAGCTCAGGTCATGATCTCAGGGTTGTGGGATTGAGCCCCCCATCAGCTCCACCCTCAGCAGGGAGTCTGCTTGAAATTCTCTCTCCTTTGGCCTCCTGCCCCAACTCGTGTGCACATGCTCTCTCTCTCAAAAATAAACCTTTGAAAAAATCCTTTAATCCACTTTGAATTTATTTTTGTGTAAGGCGTAAGATAAGGGTCAGATTTCATTCTTTTGCCTGTGGCTGTCCAGTTTTCCCAACAGCATTTGTTGAAGAGACTAGCCTTTTCCCATTATGTACTTTTTGCACCCTTGTTGAAGATTAGGTGACCATGTGTACATAGGTTTATTTCTAGGGTCTCTATTTCTGGGCTCTATTTCCATTGGTCTCTATGCCTGTCTTTATGCCAGTACCATACTGTTTTAATTAGCTTTGTAATGTATTTTGAAATTAGGAAATGTGAGGCTTTGTTTTGTTATTCCTTCTGAAGATTTTTTTTTTTTTTTTTTTTTTAGCTATTTGGGTTTTTGTTGTTCCATATTAATTTTAGGCTTTTTTTCTATTTCTATAAAAAAATTCCATTTGGATTTTGATAAGAGTTTGCATTGTATTTGTGAATCACTTTGAAGATTTTAAAGATTTTATTTATTTTTTTGACAGACAGAGATCACAAGTAGGCAGAGAGGCAGGCAGAGAAAGTGAGGAGGAAGCAGGCTTCCTGCTGAGCAGAGAGCCCGATGTGGGGCTTAGTCCCAGGACCCTGAGATCATGACCTGAGCCGAAGTCAGAGGCTTTAACCCCCTGAGCCACCCAGGCGCCCCCACTTTGGATACTATTATGGACTTTTTAAAAAAATGTTAAGTCTTCCAATCTAAGAACATGGGAGTGTCTTCATTTATTTGTGTTTAATTTCTTTTATCAATGTTTCATAGTTTTTATTTTTATTTATTTTTAAAAGATTTATTTATTTATTTATTTGACAGAGAGAGAGAGAGAGAGAGAGAGAGATCACAAGTAGGCAGAGAGGCAGGCAGAGAGAGAGAGAGGAGGAAGCAGGCTCCCTGCTGAGCAGAGAGCCCGATGCGGGACTTGATCCCAGGGCCCTGAGATCATGACCTGAGCCTAAGGCAGCAGCTTAACACACTGAGCCACCCAGGCGCCCCTGTTTCATAGTTTTTAATATGCAAGTTCCTTAAGTTTATTCCTAAGTATTTTGTTCTTTTTTGATGCTATTATAAATGAGATTATTAACTTCTCATCTTTTCATATTTCTACCATTTTTTGCTTTATATATATATATATATATATGTAATTTCTCATATCTTTTTATCCTTCCATCGGCTTTTGCTTTATGTCTATGTATTTGTATATAAAGTATATAGAGGCTATATTATCAAACTCATTTTAGAATTTCTGTATTTTTTAATAAATGTAACATTTCATCCTATTTATTTATTTATTTATTTTAAAAGATTTTATTTATTTACTTGACAGAGATCACAAGTAGGCAGAAAGGCAGGCAGAGAGAGGGAAGCAGACTTCCTGAGCAGAGAGCCCAATGGGTGGCTTGATCCCAGGACTCTGAGATCATGACCTGAACCAAAGCCAGAGGCTTAACCCACTGAGCCACCCAGGTGCCCCACATTTTATCCTTTTTAAATGCACCTTTCTCTGTAACAATGATTTTTGTCATAGAGTCTATTTTGTCTGATAATTAAAATAGCTATTCTTGTTTTATTTATCATGGCATTTGCCTGATAAGTTTTTTCTTAATTTTAGTTTTTTTTTTTTTTTAAGATTTTATTTATTTATTTGTCAGAGAGTGGGAGAGCACAAGCAGAGGGAGCAGCAGGCAGAGGGAGAAGCAGACTCCTTGATGCAGGACTCTCCTGGGATCATGACCTGAGCTGAAAGTAGAAGCTTAACTGAGTCACCCAGGCACCCAAAAGTTTTTTGTTTGTTAGTTTTAAGATTTATTTATTTTAGTGGGGGGCGGAGGGAGAGGGGGAAAGAGAGAATCTCAAGCAGATTCCTCTCTGGGTGTGGAGCCTGATGTGGGGCTTGATCTCCAACCCTGCGATCATGACCTGAGTTGAAACCCAGAGTCGGAAGCTCAACTGACTGAGCCAACCAGGTACCCTTTGCCTAATAAAAGGTTTTTTATTCTTTTTCTCCTCCAACTTTTTTATAGTCTATATTTTAGGCATATTATCTGTAAATAAATAGGACAGGTGTTGATTTTAAAACTATTTTAAGAAACCCTGTCTTTTAATTGGCAAATTTAGTACAATTATATTTGTAGTAATTATTTTGCTATTTAATACCATCCTTTTTTGTGTTTTCTATTTTATCTGCTTTATCCTTTTTTATTCTTTCCTGACCTTTCCTAGGTGTGTGTGATTTATTGAGTTTTAAAAATTTAATCTTACAGGTAGCTCAGTCAAGTTAAGCGTCTGCCTTTGGCCCAGGTCATGATCCCAGAGTTTCAGGATTGAGCCCTGTGTCAGGTTCCCGGTTGAGCAGGGAGTCTGCTTCTCCCTCTGCTCCTCCCCCTGCTCATGCTCTCTCTCTTGCTTATTCTCTCAAATAAATAAATAAAATCTTTAAAAAAATGCAACATGCATTAATATTCTTTATATTTTAGTGATTAGCTTAAATTTTCAGTATGCATATCTACATTAGAATCAATTAACATTTCTTTCCTCCTCCTGAGTTATAAAGGACACTTGACCTCTCTACTTACTCCCTCCCAAAGTACAAGTTATAGTTTTCAGTCCTTTAGTTCCATTTGCCTTCTACCCTTCAAATGAAGCATTATTGCAATCTCATTGATTTAGTTCTTTTTAGGTTTATGCATATTTTACTAGTTTTTTGTTCATTGTTTTTGAGTTGCAACTCTTTCTTGCAAGTTCTTGTTTTTGCTTCTTGAACATCCTAAGCATTTCTTCCCTGAGAGTCCCTTGGTGGTAAACTCAGTTTTTACTTGTTTAAAATAGCTTATTTGTAATAATTCTGGAAGGACAGTTTAGGGGGTAAAACGTTGTAGGATGATAATTATTTCCTCATTAAGAAGACATTTTTAGGATTTTATTTTCCACAATTTGCTTAGTCTGTAATCATTTGTAGATAGCTTTTTTCTGTAGATAGCTACCTTTTACTAGCTACTTGAACATTGTTTTCTTTTTTGTTCTTCAGTTCCTTTATTTTTTAAAGACTTTTTTGTTTACTTGAGAGAGAGAGAGAGAGCATGAGAGGGGAGAAGGACAGAGGGAGAAGCAGACTCCCCACGGAGCTGGGAGCCTGATGCAGGGATCGATCCCATGACTCTGGGATCATGACCTGAGCCGAAGGCAGTGTTTTAACCAACTAAGCCACCCAGGCATCCCTTCAGTTTCTTTATTGTGTGTCTCCACATTCTTTATTGTGTCTCTCATTATTTGGATTTGTTGTGCTTTCTGAATCTGAGAATTTGTTTCCCATCAGTTCTGGACATTTCTCAGATACTATCTTCTCTGGTATTGCCTTTCTTTCATTCCTCTGCTTCCTTCTTCTGGAGCTTGAGTTAGTCATATGTAAGTCCTCATTTTGTGTTCCATATTTCTTAATACTTAATTCATATTCTTAAAAAGGTTTTCACTTATTTGAGAGAGAGGGAGAGAGAGAGAGCACACAGAGGGAGAGGGAGAGTGCGAAGCAGTCTTCCCACTGAGCAGGGAACCCGATACGGGACTCCATCCCAGGACCCTGGGATCAAGACCTGAGCTGAAGGCAGACACTTAACCAACTGGGCCACCCAGGTGCCCTTTAATTCATGTTTTTTACTCAATATATTGCTTGAAGTTCTTCAGAGTCTAATATTGCCTTTCTTTTCCTTCAAATTTCTGCCAAACCTTATAGCTTATTTCCTTATACCATAATTCTGGACTGTAGCGGCTTTCTTGGTAGGAATCTGTGAGCCTTGGACAGAGGATGTAGTTCTTAAGATAGTATCTCCTTTTATTTCTGCTAGCTTGTTTCAGCTAGGCATCCTGGTGTGCCAACAGCACATGACTGCTTTAGTTTTTTGGCTTGGAATTTCCTAGAAGATGTAGGTAATCTACATTTGAATCTCAAATATGCAGAGGTCGGGAAAAAATTTTTTTTTCATTTATTGGCTAACCAACACAAATGAATTTCCCTCAGGTGAATCTTTTCTAGTCTGCCTTTTCTTTGAAGGTATAACCCTTCAGGGCTATGCAGGGATCCCAGTTCTTGTTCCTTACTTTGCTTAGACCCAAGATCTTTCTCTTTTTCCGAAATAGCCACTAAAATCCATTCCTCTAGGTTACCAACCCAGCGAACACCTATGGTTTCCCATAGGTTCAACACTAGGTTAGCATTGCTGGTCTCCGGCTCCTTATTTTTGGTTCTCGGGGATATCTCTTATTTTTTAAAGTGCTTAACTAACCTTTAAAAAGATGTTTGTGGTATTTTATTTGAGTATCTGTTTAGGTGTGTTGGGAAGTTTTGTTTTTGTTTTGAGATTTTTGTGTTTTGTTTTGAGGATATCTCATCTACTATATTGTCAGAAATAAAAGTCAGCAATGTATCTTCAAGAAGTATTTTTTACTTAGACAAATATATTGATATATTGACAAATACATTGATATATTCTTTCTTTTCCATCATTTTTTAAAAATTTTTTATTTTTTTATAAACATATATTTTTATCCCCAGGGGTACAGGTCTGTGAATCACCAGGTTTACACACTTGACAGCACTCACCAAAGCACATACCCTCCCCAATGTCCATAATCCCACCCCCTTCTCCCAACCCCCCTCCCCCCAGCAACCCTCAGTTTGTTTTGTGAGATTAAGAGTCACTTATGGTTTGTCTCCCTCCCAATTCCATCTTGTTTCATTGATTCTTCTTCTACCCACTTAAGCCCCATGTTGCAGTGGTGATCCATCATTTTTTTAAAGATTGATTTATTTTAGGGCACCTGGGCAGCTCAGTTAGGTAAGTGTCTGCCTTCAGCTTACATCATGATTCCAGGGTCCTGGGGTCGAGTCCTGCATCTCACTCCCTAATCAGTGGGGGGTCTGCTTCTCCCTCTGCCTCAACCCCTCTCCCCAGCTCTCTCTCTCTCTCTCTCAAGTAAATAAGATCTTCAAAAAAAAGATTTAGAGAGAGAGAAAGAGCAGTACATGTGAAAACATCGGGGGGAGTGGCAGAGGGGGAAAGAGAGGGAGAGAGAATCTCAAGCAGACTCCCTGCCAAGTAGTGTGGAGTCCAAGATAAGGCTCGATCTAATCACCCGGAGATCATGACCTGAGCCTAAATCAAGAGTTGGCCACTTACCCAACTGTGCCACCCAGGCACCACTTTTCCATCATTTTTCAATTTTAAAAGTCTTCCCTCCTCCATAGACATGTTAAATGTTTACATAAATTTCTTCTAATTTAGTTATGGCTTTTTTTTTTAGTGCTAATATAGAATTAATATTATAAATGGTCTATTTACTAATATAATTAATATTCAGTATTTCAAGGGCATTTTAGATAGGAAATAAAGGCAGGAAGGGAACTTATATTTAGAGTGTTAGGGATTTTAATCCTTACCACAGCCTTATGAAATAGGAATTATCTTGATTTTATGGCTAGTTTAACTGCGGGGCTCAGAGAGGTTAAATAATTTGTTTAGGGTCACATTCATGCAATTTACCATTAAATCTGAACTTTTGTTATTCAGGGCTTTTAATCTGCTTATTACTTAGTTTTACATTTGGCTCATATACAACTAACTGAGAGGTAGGGGAAGTGGGAAGAAGGGAGACACACTGTCAGTTTTCTTTGATTAGCAGCAGATAGAAAGAGGGGCCAGGACGAGAGACTAGACATGTTCACATGGGTATGCAATCAGAGAGTATGCCAGAAAACCACAGAGGCAATTGAGGCAGCAGATGGTTTGTGTCAAATTAAGGAAGGA
Source organism: Mustela erminea (assembly GCF_009829155.1). Lineage (NCBI taxonomy): Eukaryota > Metazoa > Chordata > Mammalia > Carnivora > Mustelidae > Mustela > Mustela erminea. The sequence continues at coordinate 86,109,362 of NC_045618.1, forward strand.
AATCACATTTATAGAATACACAGTGTGCCAGACACTGGGACAGGTGGTGATGCTTTATTTAGGTTATCTCATTTAGGCCTCCCCACAGAGCTGGAGATGAGTGTTAAGATTGACAGTAGGTGGTAGCAAGGTCTCAGACCCTGAGGGTTCAGGGTTAGAATTCCAGTTCTTGAGAAAATTGAGGCTCTTCAGGGCTCTGATTTTGGTTATCTGTTCTTTTTTTTCTTTTTTTCCCCTGATGTAACATTAATAAGTATTGAGAAAACTTGGGAAAGAAGTCTAAAGAAGTAAATACAGTGAACCATAATCTATGAAGCAGCAGACATTTGTTATTAAGTATGTGCATTTTTGTATAATTGTTTTTCACACAGCTGGTATGACTATATATATATATATATATATATATATATACACACACACATACACACTGTTCTTTTTTTAAAAGATTTTATTTATTTATTTGAGAGAGAGAGAGATCACAAGTAGGCAGAACAGCAGGCAGAGAGACGGGGGAAGCAGGCTCCCTGCTGAGCAGAGAGCCTGATGCGGGGCTTGATCCCAGGAGCCCGAGATCATGACCTGAGCGGAAGGCAGAGGCCTAACCCACTGAGCCACCCAGGCACCCCTGTATACTGTTTTATACCCTGTTTTACAAGCAGTATTTCATGAGGATTTCCCTACAAGTCTAAATACTCTCTTAAGCATTTGCTTTTAGCGGGTAATGTGTATACATATTTATGTAGGCATCGGCTTAAAATGAAACACAGCAGTCCCCTCTCCCATCTCTAAATTCTACATTCCAGCAGCAATGATCTAACTCTTGTAGTTACTCCTTCTGGAATTTGTCCTTATATTTCTAAATCATATCAGCTTTATTTATTTATTTAATTTATAAAGATTATTATTATTTTAAAAAATATTTTATTTATTTATTTGACACAGAGATCACAAGTAGGCAGAGGGGTAGGCAGAGAGAGAGAGGAAAGCAGGCTCCCCACTGAGCAGAGAGCCGGATGTGGGGCTTGATCCCAGGACCGTGAGACCATGACTTGAGCTGAAGGCAGAGGCTTAACCCACTGAGCCCCCAGGTGCCCCAATAATATCAGTTTTAGATATTATCTATTGGTTTTCTATTATGAAAGCTGAAGACTCCATAATAGTTTCCCTCATCCCATTTTTCTAATACTGTAATGACTCAATTTTTGTTTTTGTTGTAGTTACAAATATTATTTACTGAGCCAGGAGTTAAACAAGGCTGAAACTTCCTTTCTTTGTACAACTCTATTTGTAGCTTTAGAATTAATAATTGCTTCATTTATTTTTAGTTTTGTCATTTCTTTTCAGAGACTCTAGCAGATTTATGAAAGCCCCCTCATGCTGTTTTCCATGTGATCAAATGCATCAGCTAGTCCCCAAGGAGCATCCCCCATACCCCTAGGATCCCCTGTCCTGCTCCACCCTGTGCCCTCCTTCAGATGCTTTCTAGGCCAGCTGCATCTCTGTCTTCATGGGGTGTCTTTTCACCGTCACCCTAGAAGTTCCTTTTATGTCTTTCTTGCCAGATTTTGTTCTCATTTTTAGTTGGGTAGAATAGCTTCTTAGGAAAAGGTGTATAAAGATAGGTTTTTTGAGGCCTCTTGTCTTGGTTATCCATTGCTTTGTAATAAATTACTCTAAAATGTAGTGACTTAAAACAACAATGAAATCTATTACTTTGCAGTCTCTGTAGCAGGAATTTGGTTCTGGTTCAGGGAGTCACATAAAGTTGCAATAAAGAAGTCAGCCAGCGAAGCAGTTATCTAAAGGCTTGACTGGGAGCTGGAGGATCTTCTTCCAAGGTGACTCACTCACAGGGCTGGCAAGCCTGTGAAGACAAATATATAAGTATAATAAGTACTTTAAAAAGCTAAATTACTTGTTGAACAAAGAAGCCTCTACAGGCACCTAAGCAAGGGAGTTTGGATGCCCCTTTCGTTTCTAGGTGTCCTCTAGCTGTTGTGTTAATGACTTTCTTTCCTACTCAGGAAAGGTTTTTGAGGATCTTATGGGATTGAGGATGAGAGAGAGAAGGACAAAGAAATAAGAGAGAGAATAGATTCAAAGAACTTCTGTCTGTACACTTTATACTTCTAATATCTTTAGAGATGTCTTCAAACCTTCAGATATTTCAGGGTCATTTTTTTTTTAAGTATAAAGAATTATTAGGGGACTTATTTTAGAATTTTTGCTTGACCTAGGATAATTTTATCAATAGAAATGAGACTGTACCAGTTAAATTTTCATATTCTTGAAAACAAAATGTTTATCACTTCCACTATGTATTAGGAGTCATCTTTGGCTGGAGAATCTGAGAATCTGATCTGTTTATAGTTGTCACACTATCGTGACCATGGCTGGGGTCTGCTCTCCCTTTTCCTCTGATATATAACATTTCCCAGTGCTTATAGCACAATGTAGATAAGGCTGGAATATTTCATAAGCCTTTACCAAAGGTAGGAGAACAAGTAAAAAGAAATAAGCATAGAGGGTAGCATGCAAGGAGATGATTTTTCATATGAGATCGAGTTTTAGTCTTCAGCTTTATTTTCTTGAGTTCCTGGCTTGCCTCAAATCTACAAAAGCCACCTTCTCTCTACCACTCAGGAGAACCTTCAAGCATGTATAGACTCTAAATTTCAAACCTGAAAGAGAGGATTTCATGATTCATACTGGGAGTGCTGCCAAATGGGTGTGGTGTGTGCCTTCCACAAGAAATCCTACCTAACTGTATTCCAGTAGTCTCTGTGAGAAGACAACGATCCTATCTAACTATATATATGAGTAGCCTATCCTTACTAGAGTTATGTGGGTGGGGTGGGAATCTCTCATAAGTTTTTTATATAATGAATCTGTATATTACACTTATGTACATTTTATCCCTTTGAAAATATGGGATTATAATGTTTTCTAATTAAAAGAACAAGGGGCTAGAATTAGTAGACCTGGATTCTAGTCTTAGTTGCCAGTAGTAAATCGTCTCTTTTAGGAAGTCCCTCAATTATTCTACAGTTTTGTTATGAGATGTGGATATAGTCTATAGCTTTATGATTTTGACTATCATTAGATTTAAAATTATAGAATTCATACTTGAATCTTTCTTTTTGTGATACAGTAGTCTATTTTGTGTGATATTGAGATATTATTGAGGAATACAGGCCCAATTACTGTTGTGATAAGAAAACATGACCCATTTTATAATGATACATTTTATAGGACAGGTTCTCTATTATACTGACAAGTAAGACCTGCATATATTTAAAAGGGGATTGGAGGTTACTATGAATTTATGTAAAGTAAACTTTTACTCCCATATCACATATAAATTTAGATGTTCTTAAACAACTTAATTGCATGTATTTAAATCTATACTTACATTCTGTATTTTCTAGTTTTATTTCTTTCATGTTTTTGGCATTTTATTGTAAAAAATTTTAAATTAAGTTAGCAAACAAAAGTATCATATGTTAAAGTATTTTAAGAGCAAGTTATTTCATACTCATAGTTAAGATTGATATTTTATTTCTACTTATGCATAATATATATTTTTTTCAGAGTGAAAAGCTTTTGTTATATGATACAGTCCAGAGTGAATTGGAGGAGAAGATAAGAAGGCTTGAAGAGGATAGGCACAGCATTGATATTACCTCAGGTAATGGGAATGACATGATGGTGATGCTTTACCTTAAGTGACACGGAACCTGTGGTTTACTGTAGTGTCTCATAATATCCTAGTCCCCTAAAATAAATGTTTTGTAAATGAAGTGTCCTAATGAGAGGAGAAAGGGGAAAATGTTTAAAGAATTTGATAGGCTTGTGATTGTTGCTTTGATTTGAATTCATATTTCAGAAGGACATAGAAAATGGAGCACATGAAAAGGGACAAAAGAGAAGTTGACAGCAACTACAGGAGTAAGAATAGTACACTATAAGAATAAGAATATTTTATAATATATATGTAATATATTGTATAATATAAGAATAGTGTTAGAAGACAACTCCAGTAAGTCTTTAAAGTCTAAGTGTTAAAAGATCAGGTAGAAGAAGGAATAAAAACCTTTTCTTTTTGGTATCACACAAATTAGAAATTACAGGGAGTAGATTTTTGTTTTAGAAGGAAAAACTTATTAATAATTAGATAAGTCCAAGATTGAAATTGCTTTTTCAGGGGTATTTCTACATTCTTCATTGGGTGGAAGGCTTTCTACATTGGGTGGAAGATATACTGGGTTATCCTACAGGTCTCGCATGTATATTATTTTATCTCTTATAAATTGTATTTCTCTGGTGTAGAATAGGCACAGTGGAGTCCGATAAGCTGAATTCTAATGCCATTGCCCCAATCCCTACTACTTGGGTGACCATGAGTGACAATTACTGTAGCTTTTCTGATTCAGTCCCCTCATTTGTAAAATTGAAATAATAGGAATACCTACCTCAGACATAGCTTTGAGGATTAGGTGACACAATGCATGCAATGTATATTTAACAAAGTACCTGACATATGTTCATCAGTTACTAGTCATTAAGTGCCAAGTTGATTTTTACTTAAAAATGGTAGAGGAAATTTTATGAATATATAGCTGCTCATTATATAGTCATATGTGTATATACATAGCTTATAATGAAATTTTCTGCCATGAAAATACATAGCTTTTTCACCCCACTTTTATCTTCAAAGATTAGCTAATACTTAATTTTTATTTACTTGCCAGAACTGTGGAATGATGAGCTTCAGTCAAGAAAAAAGAGGAAGGATCCTTTCAGTCCTGACAAAAAGAAGCCAGTTGTTGTTTCAGATATCCTTTTCTAATTTTTTTTTTTTTTGCTTTGGTATACACTTTTGCATTGTGCACATCTTTGTAATTTTTATTAGTATAACTGACTTTATTTATATGATCCTGTAATAGGTAAAAGATGATTTCCAAAAATGAGGCAGAAGAATATAATTTAGATTAAGAGGGGAAGGGAAGGAGTAGAAATTTAGTCACGATCTCAACTTTGAAACTATGGCTTTGTAGTTCACAAAGGCTTCGATATGAATATAGCATGATTAATTCACATGTATTTTTTTTTAACATTTTTCAGTGTTTCTGAAGTTGGAGTGTCGTTATTTATTTATTTTACGTTTTTGTTTGTTTTTTGAGAGAGAGAGAGAGAGAGGAGCAGCAGAAGGAGAGGGAGAGAGAGAATCTTAAGCAAGCTCCATGCCTCATGTGGAGCCTGGTGTGAGGCTTGATCCCATGACCCTGTCATCATGACCTGAGCCAAAATCAAAAGAGTCAGACAAAATCTTAATGGACTGATAACCCATAACCCCAAAACTGGAGTGTCTTTAACTTAAAGTAGTATGTGCTTTCAATCTTGGTGTCCCCTTACCTCCCTGACTTTTCCCATCCCTACCTCAAAACAGTGATTAGGTTGGTGGTATATCTTACAATCAGTGATCTCCTAGAAGAGAATATGGTTATAGCTGAATATATTTATCTGAAAAAAAAATATAATATATATATGAATATATTTATCCTGGTACCAGAATATATTTATCCTGATACTAAGTTTTTTGGAGAATAACTTGAAGTCAGAATTTGCCATGCCAAAAGGATTATGTCCACAAATCATTGTTCCAATTCTCTGAAAAACAGAAGTTTGGAAATAAAATTCAAAGTGTGAAATTCTTTTTTTTTTTTTTTTAAAATATTTTATTTATTTACTTGACAGAGATCACAGGTAGGCAGAGAGGTGGGCAGAGAGAGAAAGAAAGGGAAGCAGGCTCCCTGCTGAGCAGAGAGCCCGATGCAGGGCTCGATCCCAGGACCCTGGGATCACGATCTGAGCTGAAGGCAGAGGCTTTAACCCATTGAGCCACCCAGGCACCCCAAAGTGTGAAATTGTTACAGTTAAATTGACCTTGACTTTTTCACGTCCATATATAGTTTATATGCTACAAGATCTTGATATTCTTGAAGACTGGACAACAATTAGGAAGGTATGATTAAAAAGCAATATGAATTATCTTTTTATAGTCTACTTTTGAAGATTGTTGATTTTCACTAATACATGATTATTGTTAATATGCCTTACTTTGCAACATTCTCTCTATGGCAGTTAATGCTAATACAGATACAATCCACTGTTGTGGACTGGAAGAATATTTTAAGAGAGACACATCAGCAATTTGTATTTTTTCCTGCAATAATGTAACTAATTTATGCAAAAGTACAGAAAAGCATTTATTGAGGTTTCCCAAAGTAATAAATAATCTTTCTGTGCTTTGTCCTTAGCCCAGTCCTGGGCATTTGTTGAATGAATGAAAGTGAATATTTCAACTCCTATTGTATGTCTTGCATTCTGTCATTGAACTTTCAAGAATTATAGGATTTTCTGTGCTTGTTTGAAAGTGGAGACTTATGTCTTATATTAAATTTTTCCGTTTTCAGAAACTTTTTAGTTGCAAGAGATCAGTTCAGGTATTGATGACACCTCTAGGTGAAATGGTTGTTCTTTGTATTCCTTGTGGTCTTGGACAGTAAAATTTATTAGAGCAGCTGAAGACTATATTTCACTGTTAGCTACTGAGGTCATCAGTAGTGTTGTAGACATTAAATAGATCCCAAAATGTGCTTTCAGTCTATAAACTCAATGCCTTTCTTCTTGTTTTAATTAAGGCAATGGCTACACTGGGTCCGCACAGAGTGAAAACAGAGCGTAAGTCACTTAATCCAAGTTCAGCAATCTTCTCTGTGGGGAGTGGTTGAATAAGGGTTGTTAAGTTATCCACATATTAAACAGTGCCCCCATCAGTGGTTACATTTCATCAGTGAACACTACTTCTGGAAATACAATATATTAAAATCCTATTTAAAATTGGCAGTAGTAACTGATAATGCACCTGCTTCCCCTTCTGGCACTTGTGTAGTTAACTGACGATATATTGTACATTCTATAACTTCATTTTGTCATTATATTAAAACTTAATTATATAAGAAATGTAAGAAATTAAATTCTCTCTCTCTTTTTAAGATTTTATTTATTTCACAGAGAGAATGGCAGCAAGAGAGGGAATACAAGCGGGGGAGTGGGAGAGGGAAAACAGGTTTCCTGCTGAGTAGGGAGCCCGACACGGGCTCTATCCCAGGACCCCCAGGATCATGATCTGGGCTGAAGGCAGATGCCACCAAGGGGCCCCTAAATTCTTTTTTTTTTTTTAAAAAGAGATTTTATTTGAGAAAGCAAGAGAGAGCGAGCTTGTGGGAAGGGAGCACCAGAGGGAGAAACAGACTCCCCACTGATTAGGGAGCCTGCTGTGGGACTTGATCTTGGGACTCTGGAATCATGACCTGAGCTAAAAGGCAGATGCTTAACCAACGGGGCCCCCCAGGCACTCTCTTATTTCTATTAGATTTACATTTGTTATCTAAGAAATATTTTTAGTCTTTTTTTCACATATATGCATGGATGGGTGTTACTTCTTAATGTTCTGCAGTTTTGTTCTTCTGACAATGTCTTATTAATATAACAGTTTTTGAACTGATCCCTTTAGCACCTGTGAAACTGGAGAAACACCTGCACAGTGCTAGATCTGAAGAAGGAAGATTATATTATGATGGTGAATGGTATATACGTGGACAAACAATATGTATTGATAAAAAAGATGAATGTCCTACAAGGTAAAAATGATTATTTCAGCATTGCTCAGTAATTACAACATTATTGTCAATAATAATGTAGTGTATTCATAATGCACCATTAGTTGCCTATGGATCCTTCTTTTCTCTTGGCATATGATTTGGTTAGCATGTGTGTTCACCAGTGTTAATATTTATAGACCAACGTCACATAGTAAGTTCTTGAGCACAAGCGTTAACACAAGAGGAAATGTTGGAATTATTTAGCCCAGGTAAGTAGTCCCATTTGTTAGTTCTTACAGTAGATGAATTGTTAGGATTTTAATATTATGATCTTTACACCAGACTGTTACAAGTTTTGGCTGGATATACTGATCATCAACTTTTTTGGGTGTATTACAGTGTTTTGGATACAAAGAATATTAATTAAACTAGGAAAGGAACTAGGAAAGGAATGGAAAATTCAAGAGAGCCTTAAGAGTTATAGTATAACTTGAAAACTGAAAGCTACCTTTTAAAGGACTCAATCTGTCTAAGCTTAAATAACTTTTCTATAATTGTATAGTCTTCTAAGTTTTTCTTTTATTTTCTAAGATTTATTTCTTTAAGCAATCTCTACACCCAATCAAATCCATAGCCCCGAGATCAAAAGTCACATGCTCCACTGACTGAGCCAGCCTCCCCGATAGCTTCAAAGTTTTATCTGGTTGTAGCCTTTGGAAAATATTAATGCTAATCACTGCTTTTGTTCCTTCAGTAGTTTAGGATTTATTTCTCTCAGAATGGTAGCCTTCTATACTAAGAAAGTATCTTTTTCTAGGTATGAATGGTAAATGCGGTGTTTGTATTTAGGGAAGAATGCTCACTTTCCAAATACAGTAGATTTACTCAGACTTTAATTTCATCTGTAAAGTTTTATGATACTAGGAGCATTGTGTACAGTAATTTTACTCATAGAAGCCCACTGAGCTAATTTCTAGGTTCTATGTGCTACCCCTAGATTCTTTGCTTTATCTTACCGCTTTTAAGACATTTTACTGACTACTTAGCATAAATATGATTTAAAAAGAAATGAAATAAGAGGATTAAACACAAATCTATTTTTAAAAATATTTCTACATAAAGATAAGTAGTGTCAAAACGAATCCATAGAAGTACCATAGATGGTTTGACACTGGGAATTAGGCATTGGTATTTCTAAGATTTCCTACACTGGATGTTACATGTAAATGATGCATCACTAAATTCTACTCCTAAAACCAGTATTACACTATATGTTGACTAGCTAGAATTTAAATAAAAACTTAAGTGCATACTCTGAAAAAATAAAGCATTTGAAAAAAAAAAATTAAAACACTGACAAGATTTCCTACAGCCAGAGCTGATATAAATTGGAGGTGTAATACTATGTGATTAGGTTTTTATAGCTCCACTTGTTTTTGGGGGGTGGGGTGGAGTGGGGATATAGTAGGAACAATGTGCATTTAATACTTCTAATAGTAAATATGACCAATTCTATTAAGGAAAGAAAGGAGATTGTCTCTTAAGTGTTGCTGAATGTGATGTTTTCGACAACATGCCCTGCTGCTAGTGGTAAATGACAATTATATACCTGAATCTACTCTTGCAGTCTGGCTATTTTGGTTTTATGGCTAGTACTCTAAAATGAGTGGCAGAGGCATATTGCAATTCATTCATTCATTCCTTTTTCTCCCCCCCTTTTTAGTGCTGTAATTACAACAATTAACCATGATGAAGTTTGGTTTAAGAGGCCTGATGGAAGCAAATCTAAGCTTTACATTTCACAGCTACAGAAAGGAAAATATTCAATTAAACATTCATAATCATGATTTAAGTGTTATCTAAAGCTACCTTATTAGTGTTATCAAGTGTGATGTGCCATGGGAGTTAAAAATGTATTCAATAACTTAATATTCTCATCAAATCATGAGAGACTGTATTTGTAGGTAGTACTCTAAGTAGACCTCATATTGATATGTCAATGAGACCGTAATAAAAACTTAATCATGATCATTACATTTATTTGCCTTTTAGGTCCAATGACCAACAGGTATATATAGTAGGGATTTCTTACTCAATTTTTTTCTTTGTTTTTTAAAAACATTATGGAAATCCATTTTATCTTTAGTGAACTCTGTTGCTAAATGGCTATGTTTGTCTGCAGTTTCTTTGATTTTCCATATCTTTGTCACTCATAGTGTTTGTAAATAAGCCTGATAAAATGTTTCCTATAAATGGTTTGTACTGGTACATTAGTGTTAAATGAGAATTGAAATTTAAACATATGTACGTGAGTATGTATATATGGCATCATCAGCTTATTTAGAACTGATGGCCTTTCTTTACAATCTTGTTTGACCCAAAATGAAGCTATTGGGTTTGAAAGCTAAAGGGAGCACTTTTGTAGACTAGCAGCTTTCCTTCTCTTCCTTGATGGTATGGTGGTGACCTATTTTTACAAATTGTACTTAATGTTAATTAGTAAAATTAGTGTCAAGTAATAACATGCTTTACCCGTATTTCTCGTGAGCCTTTTGAGGGCAAGGCATTCACGATGCCGTGTGTAAGTGGTGCATAGTAACTGATGGTTTTGTGTGCGTGCTGTTCATGTCTGGCCTTCTGAAACAGATGTTTAGTAAGCATTTTCCAGAGGTAAAACTAGGTTCTTATTTTATTCCTAGGGCAAAGTAGACAGGGATAATATTCTTGAATCTATTCCAGAATTAGTATTTTTCTCTTTGGTGTTTCTACACTTTAAGGCCACTTGGTGCAATTTAGAAAGTATTGGCCTCTCTTCCCTTAGCCACATGCAAAATTAACTTCTAAAAACCTCAGGAACAGTACAAAGAATTGAAACCCTCAATATGGCAGCACAATTGGCTGTAGTATATATTAGGGTACAACCAAATCAAGTTTTCCTGGTGGTCTTGTGCACTTTAATTTGTTTAATGAGACTGAGGAGGATGAGGAAGAGAGCTACTTACTAACACATAGGGCAGGAATCTCTGCATTATTCCGTTTGTTTTCTTACTATTTTGCCTCTGCAAACATCTTTCTGTGCAGATCACTACTTCACAGTTGCCAAATGTTAAAATATTTGACTTCTGAAATTCGTTATCAACAAAGTTATATACTTTGTTTTGTTTCTAATTAACCTTAGCAAATGTACATAATGTCATAATCCTGTAGTATTTGACAGTACTTATGTATACAATGTTTCATAAGCATTTTTAATAAGATTTGTATTTTTAAATTTAGTATAATAAAAAGATGTGTTTGAGTGTCATTTGTAGTGTCTTGAATTACTCGTGTGTGAGTTCTTTATAACCTGTCCACTTCTAAGAATGATTTCAACCAATTTACATTAATAGGTACAGAGAATTGGAGTGTTGAACAAATATTTCTGCTTCCCTACACCACAGTTCAACCTCTACTGGGGGTATATTTAGGTATTCAAGATGGCCAAGTTAAACTTAATTTTAAAATATGCACATATGTTATACTTTAATAAAAATGCACTACATATGTTGTGAAATTCTAAATAGAAAATCTTAATTCAGTATACTCAAACTGAGCTTAAATGAATTTATAAGGTAAAAAAGTAGATGCAGGATGAATACACTAGTTAGGATTTATGTAGTCCCATGCCAAACTGAAATATAAACTATTTTAATTGCTAAAGATAAGAAAATCTAAATTTTTTTTTAAATGAAAGCTTATAATGGGGTTAGGGAAAAATGCATATTCCTTATACTGTCTTTATGGATGAGCTATAGGAATTGTGGCTGGTAGGTCAGATGGGATTAACTGAGGCAGTTTGCCCTATTGGTGTCACTGTGGCCCAGTCTTGCTCTTTACTTCACAGGCCCAAAAACTTGAACTTTATTTCTATATCCTGTAATGGGCTGAACTGTGCCTCCCACCTCCTTCACCAAATTAATATGGTGAAGCCATTACCCCCAGCACCTCAGAATGTGACTGTATTTGGAGACTGGGTATTTAGAGAGGTGATTAGTTAAAATGAGATCATTTTAGGGGGGACCCTAATCCAATCTGACTGATAGGAGGAAATTTGGACATCAGACATGGGCATACAGAGCAGACTGTGTGAGGACAGGGCAAGGTCAATACCTGCCAGGCAAGAAGAGAGACCTAAGAAGAAACCAAACCTGCCAACACCTTCATCCTGGACTTCCAGTATCCAGCACGGTGAGAAAATAACGTTTCTGTCATTTAAGCCTCCTTGTCTGTGGTATTTGGTTACCGCAGCCCTAACAGACTGGTAACATGCCCCAAGGTGACAGCTATGGAGAGGGTAGGCTGACCAACTCACAGAGGTTTGAAGGGGCAGCCAAGCGTCAGTTTAATAATATAAATCGGTAAGTATAATTGAGAAGGAGTCTTGACTCCTCAAGTCCATTCTCTCCTTCTAGGAAAATCTGTGTGAAAGCAACCTTGTGATCAGGATACTTGTTTTGGTGAAACTGGAGTCATCAGTTCTCTGGTGAGGGTATCCCCTTTCTGGCATTGTGCTGGACACACTGCTATCATCTTCATTTTGACGTTTTTTTTTTTTCCTGGCGCCCTGCTGACCCAGATATCTCCCATTACTGGGCTGTGCAGGCCTTGCTCACTTCCCCCCTTAAGTTCTTTCTGTGCTGTAGGCTTTCCCTCTCTGGCCAGTTTATTGGACCAGAATGGGCCCTGATGCATGGGCAGCCAGTGGTAGTACTATAATTTTTAATGCTTGCCATGTGCCAAGAACTGTATTTGATGTGTAAACAGAATGTTGTTATTTCATATTTTCATGTTCAAAACAAAATGAACATAATGTAAGAATTCTAATGTGTTTACTCTTTATAAATTTATCATATATTAGGAATTTCTGGTCATGAGGAATTTCTTTTCATGAGGAATTTCTGGTCATGAGGCAAAATACTATGACATAATTTTTTTGGAGTGTTCTAAAACTGAGTTGATTTTATCTCAAGTTGCTAAACTATCTGAAAAAAATGTGTGTGTATCTCTCTCTTCCTTCCTCCCCACCCACCCACCCACCTATATTCATCCATTCATCCATCCATCTATCCATTTATCACTAGGAAGCAACTGTAAGTCTCAAATTTCTTTGTGCCTAAACTTGAAGCCAATGTATTCTCTTTCAAAGACATTTTATTATTAAAGGCCAAAGGAAAACTTTATGTAGTAACAGTCTTTAAAGTAAGTCTTTAAAGTTTACTTTGCCTCTCCTTATCTTTTTTCCTGTGTCTGATAGAGTTTTGAGGTGGGTGACCTTGCCAGCACGCTGTTGCTTTCTTTTGAGGACAGAATTTTCATAATTCTAGTCCAGAAGCAGGCCACATGGTAGCTTTCCATCTCTCCCAGAAAGATAACAGTTTATGTTAAACTGCTTAGAAAACCAAATCCTTGAGCAGAGGCTAAATGATATCTGCTATTAGAGGGATAGGAAAAGAAATACCCTATTTCACTTATTATTGAAATAATTCAAAAATGCCATTGTTGTTGTTTTTTTTTTTTTAAAGATTTTTTTCTTTATTTATCTGACAGAGATCACAAGTAGGCAGAGAGGCAGGCAGAGAGAGAGGAGGAAGCAGGCTCCCTGCAGAGCAGAAAGCCCGACGAGGGGCTCAATCCCAGGACCCTGAGATCATGACCCGAGGTGAAGGCAGAGGCTTAACCCACTGAGCCACCCAGGTGCCCCAAAAATGCCATTGTTAATGGCAAAAACAGTAAGGTGCTTTTGCTTGTTTGAAGATAAATTTATGATTTCAGTATATTATGCTTAAGTACATCTAAGGAAACTGCACTTATTAAGGAAAACTGATTTAAAAAAAGACTTTAGGAACTGTTAAAATTACTTATTGACTACGGCAATTTTTTAAAAAAAGATTTTTATTTATTTATTTGACAGACAGAGATCACACATAGGCAGAGAGGCAGGCAGAGAGAGAGGAAGGGAAGCAGACTCCCCGCTGAGCACAGAGCCCAATGCGGGGCTCGATCCCAGGACCCTGAGATCATGACCTGAGCTGAAGGCAGAGGCCCAACCCACTGAGCCACCCAGGCGCCCCGACTACAGCAATTTTTGATTTGAAGCTTATACCCCATGGAGTTAACTTATATTTTATAATTACGTATGTGTATATATAATAACGGTGTCCCACAACACAAGGGCCAACTTGGTTTGGGTCTTTCCTACACCAGTTTGAGCTGCACCCTCTTATGCCCAAGGGTTCTGTTGGGGGTCCTCCAGCATATAGGAGGGGGAGCTCACTCACCCACCTTCCCTTTCTTTAGAGCTCGCCTCTCCCTCCTCCCAGGTGCAGCTGCTCAAGGGAGTTCTCAGCACCAGTCACAGTGCAAGCCCCCTCTCTGAGCATGATGCCAAGGCAGGAGGAGACCCCAGGAGGAGAGGCTGCGCTCTGGTCACTCTGCCTGCAAGATGCCTCCTGTATTCAACTGGTTTTCCGACTTGCTCTTTTTCTACCTCCATTTTGAGCTTCAAAAGATTCTGTAAGATTCTAGCCCTATACTGGTTGTTTTTCTGCAGGTAAATAAAATACGGCATAGCGGGACCTATCACTTACACTAAAGGAATAGGATGTGTATTCTGCTGCACTTCTCGTTTTCTTTTCAATTTTTAAATTTTATTTAAAAAAAATTTTTTTTCATTTACTTATTTGAGAGAGAGAGAGAAAGACAAGCAAGACTCTGCGCTGAGCACAGAGCCTGACCCAGGGCTCAATCTCTCGCCCCTGAGCCCAAACCAAGAGTTGGACGCTCAACTGACTCAACCGCGCAGATGCCACAATCCTTTTTAAATAGAATATGTCTTGGTGATCATTTCCTACCAGCCCCCAGAGATCTACCTCATTCTTTTTAATGACTGCATGGTATTCATTTTATGGAATAACCACGTGGAATTCCATGGTATGGAACTGATGAGCATTTAGATATTTCCTCTCCTTTTTTCTTATCAAACACTACTGAAGCGAATACTCTTGAACATAACATTCTGACCTTGGGAAAGAGTATATTTTTCAAGCGCAATTGCTTGGTCAAGTGGTAAGGGATTTTTATATTTTTTTAGATATTGCCAAATTTCCCTGCAAATAAATTGTACCAATTTACACTCCCAGTGTAAATACACCCAGTATACAAGGGTGCCTATTTCTCCTTACACCAGAAACACTGATTCTGGTGATAATTAATTTTTTCTTCCACCGTCTCTGTTTGTTTATTTATGTTTTCTTTAGGCTGCATGATGACCCTCATTCAAGCCTTTTGCGGAGTTTTGCCTCACTTCATCGGCTTCGGCTACCATGTGTCTTCTGACAATCCCAAACCTAAATCTCTGCTCTCATCCATAGTGTATATTGCACGTTACCCGTGGGGCATCTCCAGCTGCTGGTCACACTTTTTGAACTTCACACATACAAATGAAATACTACCTCTTCACATCCCTCCGCCAACCCCAATTGTATTCCTCCTCTGTTCCCACCCTTGATTCATGCTGCTGTCCCCCCTAATTCAGGCCTTGGGCAGGCGGTGGCAGCCAATGAAACTCATGGGCTTCAGAGCAAGACTAAGTGTGTGTGAACTCTGCAACTTACCAGCTGTGTGACCGTGGGCAATTTCTTAACCTTCATGTGCCTCCAAATGTCCTCATCTGAAAATGAAAATAATTTTAAATGTTCCATAGGTTGTGAGGTTTCAATGAATTAATACATACCATGTGCTTAGAATACGATAAATCCTAGGTAAGGGCCATTAACATATTTCAACTCCTTATATCTAATTATCAAGTCCTATAGATTTTAACTCTGAAACATTTTCTGAAATCACCCTCTTTTGTCCTATGACCCAGATGCTGCCCCAACTCAAGCCTTTAGTATATTTTATGGGGATGCTTGTGATGCCGTAATTGGTCTTCTTGCTTCTTACCCTTTTTCTTTATAGCAAATGTTATATTTCTAAAACCCAGAATTTATTATTATTATTATCATCATTATTATTTTACTCCCTGCTGGACCTCAATTCTTTGGTCTGCAGGGCACTGCAGTTCCATTTTTTCCAAGAAGGGCTTTTCCCCCAACGATGTGGCTCCAACTAGAGCACACATTTCTCTCACAGTCTCCCAATCTTGGTTATAGTTGTTTAGACAAGGTGGGCATGTAACTCGGGCTGCCCCGATTAGAACTCTTTGCTGGGATCTTTCAAGCTGTGACTGTGGAAATAGAAATCGTCTCCCTCTCCTATTGAAACTGGGAAGACAACAAAGTTTGAGAATTACAGGCAATTAATTTTCCTGCCCTGTGTAGAAAGACAACACAGGTTGCTGAACAGACGGAGGTCAGACAGGTAGTCTCCTGGTGTTTGACTTCCTGCTTCCAGGTGACTCACGTTCCATCTGTACCACGATCTTTCTCATGTCACATGAGTCTTCTAATAAATTCCCCTCTTGCTATTTTTTTTTTTTTTAGCTAGGTTTCTGACTCTTGCAATATTTATCACAAATGCCAGGGCTTCATATTCTGTTGATTTTCATCTCAAAAATTATAATAAACTTTTGTACACTCACCACAAATTCAAGGAGCAAAAAATAAGGATATTGATAGAGTTGCAAATGTATATGTGAGAAAGAGAAAACTAGGAACTGCTGGCACTCACTGGTAGGCCTTGGAGTTCTCTTGTTGAACTTAAACAGCCTTATAAAGCACCAACGTTAAACAAGGCCACTCTGACTGGGATGAACCGAGACAAAAAAAACCCCCCAAGACCTTCTCCCCCTCACAAGCTTGTCTAAGTCTAGATAGAAACAAGGTCAGTCTGCAGACAACAAAAATAGGAAACCTCCCCCTATTGCTAATATGACTGACTGCTGTTTCTTTACCAAATTACATTTTGGCCTCTTTTCATTCCTCCTGTCTTATAAATAAAATTAATCAAGATGCCCAGTTGGAATTGCCCCTGCTTCCTGACACTTTTTCAAGCCCTACCAAAAAAATCTCCTAATACACTACAATCCTGTAAGTCCTTTTTAAAATACCTTCTTTCTCAGATACCCACAGTCCCGTGTGGTGTATGTTCCCTCACTGCAAGGAGCACGAGACCCAGCTTGTTTAACTATAGGTAGGTTCAGGGTGGTCTTTGGCTGGAGGGCATCAATACATGGAACACTGAAAACAGTTTTTTTGTTGAAGGGTTTTTCATTGGATTTAACCTAAAGATCCTTACATGTATTTTGGACAGTCTTCTAGGAGCTCACAGTGTATAATTATAGTTATAATGACTGATAAAACAAACTGTAGGCTTTGATTTTCAATTACACGTTATAGCAGAATCATAAAAGACAAGACAAAATGAAAGCACATTTCATGAAAGACATTTGTACTGCAATCTAAGTTAGAGAGCACTTTGCCTTCAAAACCAGAAAATCATGTTAATATTTCTACTGCATTAACCAGGGTCTCTCTCCTAGAAATGTAAAAGCTATAGTACTAATGCATTTTGATTAAAACCTGAAGGTGGCAGTAAATTCCTAGAAAACTAAGGGACTTGGTTTAGAATTTGTATTTTTTTCTTCTAATTATTCAAATTCATATAGAGAGACTGCAGTTGCATTTAATTCTATTGCGTACTAATTAAGGGATCTTCAGGAAGAAGATGAAGTTCTAAACTAGGATTATATTGTTATTACTGTTTACCAGCTGAAAAGAAGTCACCATGTAAAAGGCTTAGGAACATTGCAACGGATTATATGCTTTAGAGTTACTATAGAAACAAAGTATGCAATTAAACAAAAGGAAACATTAGAACTTTTAAATACAGATCAAAGTACTCTGAAGGGATGTGGCATTAAAGTTTCTATTTGCCTATTAAATTTATAGCCCTGTTGGTAAACTTTTTGCCCCACACTTTCCCAATTTTATTTTCAATATTCTTAAAATAGAATTTTCTATGGTTGTGTTTTCCCCCAAGGATCTACTGATAATCAACAGATTCTCTAGACTTATGGATGATGAAGGGCCTAACTAGTAATTTCATACAGAAATTCACAAATAGCAAATTAATAAATATTAATTCATACTGGAAAATGAATTAATTTATTGATTTTTAAAAAAGATTTTATTTATTTATTTGACAGATCACAAGTAGGCAGAGACGCAGGCAGAGAGAGAGAGAAGGGAGGAAGCAGGCTCCCCACTGAGCAGAGAGCCTGATTCGGGGCTTGATTCCAGGACCCTGGACACATGACCTGAGCCGAAGGCAGAGGCTTTAACCCACTGGGCCACCCAGGCGCCCCAATTTATTGATCTTTTATATAAAGATCTAAAACTAGGTTGTTTCATAGTTTCTTCTCTTGAGGGTAAACAATATCACTGGTACATTGAGTTATACCCAAAGTTATTGTGAGGTATTAGTAGGTACAAGATTATCAGAGCTTTGAAAATTAGGAACTGGGGGAGCCTGGGTGGCTCAGTGGGTTGAGCCTCTGCCTTCAGCTCGGGTCGTGATCTCGGGGTCCTGGGATTGAGTCCCCTGTCGGGCTCCCTGCTCGGCGGGGAGCCTGCTTCCCCACCAAACCCCCTGCCTGCCTCTCCACCTGCTTGTGATCTCTGTCTGTCAAATAAATAAATAAAATCTTAAAAAAATAAATAAAAAATTAAAAAAAAAGAAAATTAGGAACTGTAAGATTTCTATAATCCTTTTAGAAAAAAAGCTAAGCAGGTACTATATATATTAGTGTGTAAATGCACAAAATAGTTAATTTTGTTAAGCAAGGGAAGTGATGTTGATATTTTAAATATCTTTCTATAACTATGCTAATACACAGATAACTATCAGTTTAGAAACTGATGGGTGATTTGAATTTTCAAGATGTTATTTCATTCTTCCATTTAATTTTATTTAACTTTATTTTTAATGCTGTTCTATAGTAATAAACTTAACCATGGTAAAAGTCAATTTAACTTTATAAATCCAAGAACTTATCCTTATTCTTCTTTATGATAATCTCTTTTAGGCAGTTAGAAATTTCACATAAAGACTGAAAGAGGATTAGTTATGAGTTTGTTTTGAGCAGGGAAAAATGTAAAGTTGGAAGCACAGACACACAGCATATATTTATCCCAGAAATACTGACACCTGTTCATAAAAAAATGTCCAAAACAATTATTTTTAACATAACATTTATTCTCAACAATTATAAGTGAATAGTCCATTTCTTCTTCAAACAGTGCTCAGATTTGTTTGTAATCCTTGAAAATTTGTAATAAAAACAAAACAGGAAAAAAAGCTGTAGGCTTTGTATAATTTTGAGGTGTTTTAACCTTGGTGCTTGAGTTCTATTTGGTTAGTTGGAGAACATAACAGTAAATATAAATATAACCCCCTATGAGTGATCACCATCTTAAAACTATATACCAATGGGGTCTGCATTATTTTGTTAATTGTTGACTAGTGGTAGTGAATACTGGATGCCAGCAGAGGGCGCTTTGAGGTTTAGCTGTTAAGAATTCCAACACCTTGGTGGCTGTCAAATAAAGACTATTTGTCTTCAAACTGACTTCCTAAGAGTGAAGACATTTCTAGTATTTCTTTATTTTCTCTGACTTATTGTATAATTTTACAAACCCCTACACTGTCTGGCAAGGGATGAGAAGGCTATTTAAAAAACTCAGTGGCAGTTTCCAGCTGAGTAAATGAGCAGATGTGTAAGAAATGGTCCCATGATGGGATGAGATTTAAGGGAGATTTAAGGAAACTCCCTGCATTTTTTTCTCTCGGCCCCTTTCAAACTCCATCACCACTATCAGCAGTTCTCCCCTACAGATCTGTATGGAGCCCAGAAATGAAAGCTTGTGGTTTTAAAACAGTCTAGTTTAGTCAATAAGAAAATGAACACCAAACGGAAAAGAGGAAGCCCAAGGGGGAATCAGTGCTGAAGTAGCTTTCTGGGCAGTGGCTGTCATACTTTTTGACAGAGAACATATCCTATTACATTCATTGTATATATACACACATACACCATCCATACATCTAAAACAAAAGCATCTTGAAGCAGTATTTACCTTTACAATGTATGAAAAATATGTATAATTTCTGTTGCTTTTTTTTTTTTTTTCAAGTAGGCTCTACACCCAATGTGGGGCTTGAACTGAGGACACCATGATCAAGAGTTGCATGATCCACCAAGTGAGCCAGCCAGGTGCCCTGAGAGATACATGACTTTTAAATAATTAAATGAAATATAGAAAATAAATTCTAACAGGGTTTTTCAAGGAAACTGACAAACTTGTTTGGTAATGGAAGAACAAAAGGCCAAGAATAGTCACAATGCTTCTAAAGAAGAACTGGATTTAAAATTGAGAAGGATAGAGACAGCAGAAATGAAGAAAAGGGAAGGTTCAGACTGAAGTGGGGTTTTGCAATAGAACCAGGAAAAGCTCAGAAAACAAACCACTCTATTATTGAGCCCCATACAAAAAAAGAAAACTAAAGAGGGAACTCTGTGATGTTAGAGAAGGTTTCCTATGCCTTGCTTAGTGTAGATGTCCAGGAAAACCATTTTTATATAAAAATAACAAGTATGAAGGTCAAATCCCATGCAAAATTATTATAATAAAAAGAGAAAAAGAAGTAGAATAACTTGTTTCTATGCTAGAAAGACATACCCATGATGCAGATCAAAACTGTGACCTTCTGTGCTCCCCTAAGTGAGGCTGAGCATCAGATATACCACAACTGGAATGACATACAAAGAAAATCAGCATGGCTCCTGCATGAGGCTGACATGCACATTCGTGAAGCATTCCATACTTAAAAACAACAAAAAAAAAAACCCCTGTGATCTGCTATTTCAAAATAACTAAAAGATATTAAGAAAATGTTACAAGACATGAAAAAACAAAATACTTTAGTCTTCCCTTATTCACAGTTTCACTGTCCGTGGTTTCAGTTACTTGAAGTCACCTGCGGTGGGGAAGCAGGTGATCCGCCTCCTGGCACATCATCGGAAGGTCCGTAGCCTCCTAACATTGCATCACAACACCGACACCACTCACCTCACTTCATCTCATCATGTGCGCATTTTATCTCACATCATTGTCATAAGACGGGGGAGTACAGTCCAATATTTTGAGAGAGATACCACATTTCCTTACAGCATGTTGTCATAACTGTTCTATTTCATTATTATTGTTACTAATCCCTTATTGTGCCTAATTTATAAATTAAACTTTATCATAGGTATGTTCGTATAGGGAAAAATGTATGTAGGGTTTGGTGGAACAGATTCTGCGCAGATAAGCAGAATCTGCTCTATCTCATAAATAGAAAAACTCAGAAATGAGGTTACAGAACTCAGCAGAGAATAAAAAGTAAAGAAAATAGTTTTTAAATTTTTTTTCTAAAGATTTTATTTATTTATTTGACAGAATGAGATCACAAGTAGGCAGAGAGGCAGGCAGAGAGAGAGGGGGAAGGAAGCAGGTTCCCTGCTGAGCAGAGAGACCAATGTGGGGCTCAATCCCAGGACCCTGAGATCATGACCTGAGCCGAAGGCAGAGGCTTAACCCATTGAGCCACTCAGGCACCCCGAAAATAGTTATTTTAAAAATGAAGACTAAACTAGAAGGAACACAAGAGTGAACAAACCTGGGGCTCCTGTGTGGCTCATCTGGTTAAGCAACTGCCTTTGGCTCAGGTCATGATCCTGGAGTCCCGGGATCAAGTCCCATATAGGGCTCACTGCTCGGTGGGGAGTCTGCTTCTCCCTCTCACCTCTCCCCTTTCATGCTCTCTCTCTCTCAAATAAATATATAAAATCTTTAAAAACAATTTAAAAAAAAAGTGAATAAACCCATTACATATTGCCTTAAAAGAAACAAAAGGTGAAAAGAGCAAAATTTAAAAACAAAAACAAAAAAATCAATGAAGTATGAGATTGAAGGGATTCAAGAAGAGGAGGCAATAAATACTGAGTATGGAAAAAGAAGATTGGTTAACTGGATTATGGCACCCTTAAAGAAGCAAGCCAAAGTAAAAGAACAGAACAAATACTAAATACTCTCATAAGAAAACTTTCCTGAAATAAAAAAGATTTGAATTTCACACTGAAAGCATAATTGAGTATACTAAATTAGAAGGACATATTCTAGTAAGATTACTGAATGAAAAGGAAAAGGAACAAACTGGGGGAATATCTAGGAAAAAAGAACATGTGACTTATAAGGAAAAGAAAATTAGGTTACCACTGGATTTTTCAACAGAGTGCTTTATCCCAGAAAAATGGATTAGCACATTGAATATATTTAAGGAAATAAAGTGTGAGCCAAGGATTTTATATTCCGTAAAACTGACTTCAGAGATAAAAAGCAAGAACTGTCAAAAAACAAGAACCCAGGGAACATTATTCCAGTGAACCCTACCTAAGGAATCTACAAGAGAATGAGCGTTACACAATAAAAATGACTAGAGAGACAATCAAAATAAGGACTGGTAAGGATTCAATATACGGTTAACATAAATTTCAAATTAAAATGCCTCATTTTTCAGTTTATACCTATAACTTCATTGTAATATTCTATTTTTTACAAAGTCCACTACCAATTTTTTAAAATTATATCACCAACAATTGTGTCACAAAAATCAGACTTGAATAAATGCATGATTCCTATCTGATTCTGCAAAGAAGTCACTCGTGTCATTGATGAATTAAAGTCTTTCTAAGATATTTATTTATTTATTTAGAGAGTGCACACGAGTGGGGGGAGGGGGTAAAGGGAGAGGGACACAGAGAATCTCAAGCAGACCCCCCACAGATTGGGGATCCCAATGAGGGCCAATCCCACAACCTTGAGAAAATGACCTGAAATCATGAAATCAAGTCTTGACCATGAAATCAAGAGTTGAACACTCCATCCACTGAGCTACCCAGGCGCCCTGAATAAGATTCCTTTTTAACATGAATGAAGGTTGCTATTTTTGTTTCTGTTAATGTGTGAGACAAATGTGAAACAATGAAGACATGTAAGAGAAGTTCACTCATTTGTCAATGATGCAAGTGACCTCTTTGATGAACTAGGTAATAGTTTTCAAATATTTCCTCATTTTTGGGGTGCTATTCAAAATGGCTACAGGCACAATATCCTTCTAAGTTTAATTGCATTATTAATATTCTCTGTATCACTTTAAAAGTCTAGACAATCATAAAAAACAACAAATCAAGTCCTAATTTGTTTCATTTACCAATTTCTGGGTGTGAATATTCCCACTCTGGTTGATTTCAGGATACCAATGTAATGTCACTGAATGTGGAGTTGAGAAACCTTGTGCAGTGGTCACCATTACATAGTAATATAGTGTTTCTATAGTGTATCTATGAAGATAGAACAGATGTAAATAATATGAAAAGCATAGCAAGTCATAGCATGTAGCAAAATGATTAGGAACATCAGCGGTTTGAGTATTTCCTACCTTTACTTTTAATACACGTAGTGGTTAAGTTTATATAATTTAGTTTTGATAATGTACATGTTTAAAAACCAGCTTGCAAATTTCCTGAATATTTAACAGTTCGCTGTCCTGAGCTGGTATGAGCTGGTCCAGCACACCACTGGGTAAGAGGGAGATAGTGTAGTATGGAATGGTCTGAAAAAATAAATGGAGTATAATTATCTTAAGAATAGAAGAGTGGGTGAATTCTTAAAATGTCTTCAGGACCCATATTGGTGGTAATATTAGTATTATTATTCTTAGACTGCTTTCTAAGAATATTTGTTTATAAAATAAATGATATTTATATATTATATATATTTTATAATTTATATATTATAAGATATTTATATATATTTTATAATTTACATATTATAAAATATTTATAAAATAAATATAAACATTTATTTATAAAATAAATCAATAGTTATGGGACGTATTAATTTTATGATTCTCTACATTCTTGAGAATCAGAATTCTCATATGGAAAAAGGGAGATACAAAATATATAGAAAAGAGGTTACATAAAAGCTTGAGTTGGAATTGGAACTCTCATTCTGGATGCAACGAATAAACAGTGATCAACCCAGTAACAATAAGCATCTTTTGTGCCTAGATTGTGGTACAATCTATAATTCTTGGGACAATTTTCTTTAAAAGAAACTGGAGCTGTTAAAGAAATGGTCAGATCTAGGAGTTGGGCAAGAAATGAACAAAACAAGTCTAGAATATCCTATATTACTAGATAGATAGAGAACTATCTAATCCCATTAGTCATGTCAATGATTCAGGGACCAGCTTTAATAGGCTCCTAATAGCTGCAAAATTTTGGACAACTGGAGCTCAATAATGACAAATATTACAACAGGCTGAAGCCCATCAAAATATTTAAATTGCAAAGTTCATAATGATTGTGTGTGTGTGTGTGTGTGTGTGTGTGTGTGTGTGTGTAACTTTGGGAAATGATAAAGAAACAATTCATTATCTTGAAAACTGATAGATAAAGGAACAGAATCCCAACATCTACCCTGCTTTTCCTATGTGCATTGCACCTCTTGGTGATAGAAGAGTAGATGAGGAGGGGCGCCTGGGTGGCTCAGTTGGTCAAGCGTCTGTCTTCGGCGCAGGTCATGATCCCAGGGTCCTGGGATCCAGCCCCACATCAGGCTCTCTGCTCAGCAGGAGGCTCCTTCTTGCACTCCCTCTACCTGCCACTTCCCCTGCTTGTACTCTTTTGCTTGCTCCTTCTCTCACTCTGTCTCACAAATAAATAAAATCTTAAAAAAAAAAAAAGAATAGATGAGGAGAAGTGTGTTACTATAAAGGTAATCCAACAAATAAAATGATAGAATTTGCATATCACCATTTGGCAATTTCTAATGAAAGGCTATAAGCCCCAAACATCAATGGCTGCTAAGTTCACAAAATTAAGAGATCAGATAAGAGTTCAGAATTATAAGAGACCTATAATTCTGATAATCTCTTATAATTCTGAACTTGAGTCTGATCCAGTCTCTGCATCTGAGACTGGATCTGGATCTGGATCTGGATCTGCCTTCGGCTCAGGTCATGGTCCTAGGATCGAGCCCTGCATCGGGGCTCTCTGCTCGGCAGGGAGCCTGCTTCCTCCCTCTCTCTCCGCCTGCCTCTCTGCCTACTTGTGATCTCTGTCTGTCAAATAAATAAATAAAATCTTAAAAAAAATAATATGCAATTAAAAAAAGAAGGAATATGCAATCAGCAAAATCCAGTTTGTGGGAACCTTTATAGGCCAAATAGTCCAAGTTCCTCAAAAGAAAAACTGTAAGGAAATGAAGGAATAGAAGAATTTATAGAGCAGGAGATACTTAGATGTACAATTTTTTTAAACCAGGCAAGACTAACTGATAGTGTGATGGGATCCGTGTTTGGGTGACAAAACTCTTTTTACAAAGCAAGGAAGTGGCTGTTATAAAAGCCAGATGGTGGTTATTTATGTGAGAAGGGTTGTGACTGGGATGGAACACATGGAAGTAGCTTCAGGAGCTGCTGGCAACAATCTACTTCTTGACTAGGGTGATGTTTGCCTTATGGTAATTTCTTGGGTTACTCATTTGTTTTATATGATTGTTATGTCTTCACTTCTATTTTACAATAAAATGATTCTAAAAAATTATTTCCAAGTGGATTTTTGGCTTGCACCAACATACTCAACCATCTGACCTATGAACCAGACCTCAAGTTTTTCTTCCTGTCAGCTGATTGTAGGGAACGTCTACTAGGCCAAGGTATGAGCTGAGGGAAAGGTGTTGGTGCAACAGAGCCAGGCACATGGGATACAGGTTGGTGTTGTTTATCTGTGCCCTCTGGATCTGTGCAGTCCTTTCTTCTCTGCCCCAACTTACATATTACTGGATGCAACTCTTGCTGAATAGCTCTGGTCACACAGTCACTTACTGTCCTGGTCAGGTGCTCAGTCTCTATAAAGGCCCAATAGCAAATCAGAAGCTGCTTTTCAAATGATGCATAATTTTCTACTGTTGCTCCAAAACACTGGGGTCTTCAGTACACAGTATTTGCTGGATTGTAATCTATACGCCAGGGTTGCTTGTAGCATAGACTAAGCCTGCCGCAGACCCCCTCTCTTGCCCTTACTGGCAGCATTTGGAGTCATCTGAGCAATGGGTTGGATTCCCAAATGTGTGCATGGTCTCCAAAATCTGAAGATGGGTTCCACTCACTGTGCCTTTTTTAGTAGGAGATGCAAGTTTCAGTAAGGTGTTCTTAACCTTAGATAGTACACCTCAGCATGACCCCCTATCCAGTCTCACTCAGTACCCTAACTTCATTATTGGGGCAGGTCCTCCAATCACTGCAGGGTCTTCTTCCACTTTCCAATGCACACTGTTTCTTATCAGAGCATTTAGAGTACTTGCCCCCTCCCCCCACCCCCAATCCCTAGGTTGATTAATAAGATGCCTCAATAAAACTGGCCAGAATAGCATTTTGTGAAATGTCCAGGTAATCCAAATTCCTTTGGCCTATACTGTAATAGACAGCAGGGGAATTAATTTAACCAAGATAGTCCTAGGACAAGACCATGAATGTGAACTAATGTGTGGTGCAAGTGAGTGTGAATTGCTTCCGATGTTTTTTCCTGGTAAGGATTTAAAAGACTACAATTTGCTAGATTAATGGCTGCATACCACATGCCAGAGCTTGTCAGTCTGTTCCATTAAACATAGCACACATCAAAAATTAACACAGCAGCCGGGGCTGGGGCTATCACTTGGCTCAGTTTATAGCAGCCGAATGTTCTGCCGTGTTCAGTATGAGTTTTGCTGATACTGGACCTGTACCTTAAAGAGATATGACGAGGACCACTGCCCTACCTCTTTTACCTTTTTTTTTTTTTTTTTTTTTTAAAGACAGAGTGAGTGAGGGAGTGCAAGGGGGCTTGTGTGGGGGTAGGGAGAGAAGGGGAGGGAGAGAATTTTAGGCAGGATCTATGGACCAGACGCGGAACACGCCGCCCCCACCCCCTCCCTGCTTGCTGGCGGCTGGGGCTCCATCTCAGGACCCTGAGGTCAAGACCTGAGCCAAAATCAAGAGTCAGAGGAGGCTTAACCCCCTGAGCTACCCAGGTGCTCCTCGCCCTTACATTTTTAAGGATGTCATTACACTGACATTTCACCCAGCCTACAGTATTACTTTTAGTTGACTTATAATTTACTGATAAATTATTCTGAATCTTAATTTTCAAGTCACATGTATGCTCGATTTGTGTTGCTATAAACAAAATCTACAAAGACATCTTAAAAACTAAAAAGTTTCTAAATTTTCTGGTTACTGTAAGATTTAATAAGATTTTATACAAGTAAAGTTATAGTTTAAATCTATTGGTAGATTTATATAAACTGAACAATATTCCACAATTCTGCAAGAAGTTTTTTTTCTTTTTGCACTATGAATGATTTTCTCTTTTGTACATATTTTGATATGACTGTCAAGATTCTCTAGAAAAAGAGAACCAACAGGGTTTTTTCTAGGAAGAGATTTATTCTATGGAATTGGCTCACTTGATGATGGAAGCTGAAAAGTCCAACCATCTGCAAACCGGAAGTCCAGGAAAAACTGATGGTGGAATCCTGTCACCAGAGACGGGTTCTTGGGCCCCACAACGATAGAAACTACCAGGCTGGGCCCAAAAGGCACAGGGATATGAAAGGCTTCACTGGCGCTCAAGCACCAGCTAAACGGAGACACGGCACAAACACATAAAGTTGTTTAGGTGCCTTCCAGCAACAGCTGTTAACACCCTGCTTAGCTACCGAAAAATTCCCTTTACGGTTCCAAATGCTAATAAGGGAAAAGGGTTGGGGGGAGAGTGCTTCCTCCTGATTGGTTGGAAGGGCCTTATTTTGATTGGTTGGAAGGACCTATTCTGATTGGTTGATATTGGCAGGCAATTCGGGCAGCTCATTGGTGGTTTTTGGAGCTGGCTTGCCCCTTATATATAGCGCGGCATGACGGTTGTCCTCTGGTTGCGGGCTGTGTTTCACTTGGTGCTTGTCCTGCAAGTCGCTCACTGTCTCAGCCTCACTCTACATTGAAAGACCCTGAGAAGCAGGAGAGCAGATGACATAAAGACCATTCCGAGGGAGGGAGACGGCTATGTTACAACTCAGCATTCGGGCGGGATGTAAAAAGGGCGGCCAAATTCCTCTTCCTCCTCCATTTTGTCCCATTTATACCCTTACTGGGGAGCGCAACTTATTTTTCTGAGTCCACCAGTTCGAATGCTAATCTCATCTGGAAAAAGCCTCACAGACACACCCAGGAATAATAGTTAGTCTGGGCACCCTTTGGTACATAAAATGAGCCATCGCAGGCAGGTAACTGTTTCTTTTTTCCTTCTTTGATAGTATTTGAATTGTTTCCAAATGAATTTTTAAATTTGGGAGTTTTAAAGCTTTCAGTTGTACTATTATTAGAAACTGATATTATTAGAAATTGAGATGTTTATTTGGATTTTGCAGGTTTATTAAGATATTTAAAGAAAACATTTATTACTAGGTCTGGCACTTAAGTTTTTCTTTTAAAAAAATAAAGTAGTGTGGGGGCGCCTGGGTGGCTTAGTAGGTTAAGCGTCTGCCCTTTGCTCAGGTCATGATGCCAGTCTCCCAGAATCAAGCCTGGCATCCAGCTCCTTGCTCAGCTGGGAGACCACTTCTCACTCTTCTGCAGCTCCCCACTCTGCTGCTGCTCTCACTGCTTGTGCTTGCTTTCTCTCTCAAAAAAATATAAATAAAAAAATATATATTTTTTAAGTAGTTCATGGGGCACCTGGGTGGCTCAGTTGGTTAAAGCGTGTGCCTTTGGGTCAGATCATAACTTTGTGGGATTGAGCCCCACCTGGGGTCCTTGCTCAGGGAGACTGCTTCTCTATTTCCCTCTGGTGCTCCACCTGCTTGGGCTCTCTCTCGGGCACTTTCTCTCTCAAATTAAAAAAAAAAAAAATCTTAAAAAAGTAGTGGGGCGCCTGGGTGGCTCAGTGGGTTAAAGCCTCTGCCTTCGGCTCAGGTCATGATCCCAGGGTTTCTGGGATGGAGCCCTGCATCAGGCTCTCTGGTCTGCGGGGAGCTTGCTTCCCCCTCTCTCTTTGCCTGCCTCTCTGCTTACTTGTGATCTCTGTCTGTCAAATAAATAAATAAAATCTTAAAAAAAAAAAAAAAGTATTTTAGGGGCACCTGGCCAGCTCAGTCGGTGGAGCATGAGACTCTTGATCTTGAGTTGTGAGTTCAAGCCCCATACTGGGTGCAGACATAACTTAAAAAATATAAATCTTTAAAAAAAAAAAAGTAGTTTAATAATAGCTAAGATTAGTTCTTATTGCAGTGAATGCTATTCTTTTTTTTTTTTTAAGATTTATTTATTTAAAAAAAAGTGTAGCGGGGCGCCTGGGTGGCTCAGTGGGTTAAGCCACTGCCTTCGGCTCAGGTCATGATCTCAGGGTCCTGGGATCGAGCCCCGCATCAGGCTCTCTGCTCAGCAGGGAGCCTGCTTCCTCCTCTCTCTCTCTGTCTGCCTCTCTGCCTGCTTGTGATCTCTCTGTCAAATAAATAAAATATTTAAAAAAAAAAAAGTGTAGCATGTGAGTGGGGGGAGGGGCAGAGGGCAGGGGAGAGAGAATCTAAGACTCCACACTGAGTGCAGAATCTGAGTCGGTGCTGGAATTCCAGGACCCCAGGATCATGACCTGAGCTGAAATCAAGAGTCAGATGCTCAACCTACTGAGCCACCCAGGTGCCTCTTAATATTATTACTATTTAAATCTCAAGATCCAGCACTTGAACACAGATCTATAACTTTTTTACTTTATAATTGTTTTCTTCTAATAATAAAACCATCCTTTTATAGAAAAATTTGTACCAGTTCTGTTATAGTGTTACAATGATTATACTAGAAAAATATCCCATTTCCTAATATCGCTTGTAGAAAGCACACTGAAAGTTTGTAACGAGACATTTAAAAGTCTCGAAAATCTTTATTTCTAATACCAGGAAAAAAAATGCTTTCTTAGTTCTCTTCATAACCAGCTGTGAATTATGTTAATGTAAGATTCAACTGGAACATTCAGCAATAATTTTCAGTGATCATATTGATCATCAGATTACAAAAATCAAAAAATATGCCAATAAAAAAGATTGAATGACTCTTAGCTAATGTGTATATTTATCACGTGTGCTCCACTGTGTCTCTCAGACCACGGATAGTTGGCTGCAGTGGTTGTTGGAATAAGCACATTTCTTGCTAAGGATTCTTGTTTTGCACTCTGGTATTTTCTATTCTACTGTGGTAGTCAGATTCCAAGATGGATCCCAGTGTTCTCAACTCTTGGTAGTCATATCCTTGTGTGGTCGTCTCTCACACTCAGTATGATTGAGCTGTGCAGCCAATCAGGCATTATCTAAATGATGGTGTGTGACTTCTGAGGCTTGGTCATAAAAGACACTGTAGTTTCTACCTTGCTATTCCTTGGATCACTCACTCTGGGAGAAGCTGGCTCCTGTGTCATGAAGACACCCTAGCAGTCCTGTGGAGGGGTCTACATGGTGAGGAGCTAAGGTGTAGGGCACCTTTTCAAACTTGTGAGTGATTTATCGTTTCAAGAAGGTTATATAAATGAAATCATATGCTATGCAATTTTTTGGCTTGGCTTTTTAAATTCAGTGTAATTCTCTGGTGTGGGACCACAGCTTTTTCTGTGCTATTTGGTAATTCTCTAGAAGTTTACTGTCTTGCCAGACTATCTCTTTTCTGGTACTTTGGCTTTAGAGGTTATTGTGGGGGCTTTTTTGGTCTGCACCCACTGACGATAACAGGTTGATGCTTCTTCATCTCCAGGTCTGAGTTTATATGAGACAAATAAAATAAAAACAAAACCCCAGGGAACTCACCATTATGTTATTCCTCAGATCCGAAGTCCTCTCGCTAGTCTGTGTGTCTTTCCCACATTACAGAGTCTTCTAATATTTGTGTTGTATGTTCTCAGTTTTAGTTAGTGGAAGAAATAGAGAAAATTATGCCTGCTCCATCTTTTTGGAAGTGGAAGTCCCCAGGGCTTCCCTCTTCCCTGGTGGGAAAGGAAATGATTTTTTATAATGTAGCTTCTATTTTTTTTTTTTGTCCTTATGGTTTGAATATTTTAGTTGCAGAAGAGAACACGTTGATCTTTATTCATTTGTCCACCTTTTATTATTCACTTAAAACAAATAGAAATAAACTAGCTCTTTGGATTGTCCAGTTACTTCTGGTTGTTTTCATACTTACTTGGATGGATTGAGAGAAGTGCATGAAAGAGTCTGGAAGGTCATGAGCAAGCAGTCTTGCTCTGGCCCCTAAGGTATTTTTAGGAAACTCATACTCAACAAAAACCTCTTCTACCACTGAATTCTACTCCCAAAGTCTGATAAAAATGTTTTCTAATTGACAAGTTTAACGTGGGCTTTATTGTCTAAGTAAATACACAGCGAATGACAGTTCCAACATTCCTTGGCCTTGAGTCATGGTGCCCCTTTTGAATGGCTGGTCGGTTTGGGGGAACTCAGCAATACAGTACAGAGAGCTTTCTGTAATTTCAGGTAAAGCCTTCGGGTCTATCCCGAGTGGTGCACAGACTGGAAAGTAGTGTTTGAATTAGCACAGAGCCAAAATTGAACAGGGATCCATTCTTCATACAGGCTGTAGAGAAATTTTACCCCACCAGTGCAATGAATTATTATAAGATCAGAATTACCCACTTTCAGTATAAAAAGATATCCAAGCTGAGGATAACATCCTAGACCCCTAATGTCAGTATTTTTTTTTTAAATTTTATTTATTTATCAGAGAGAGAGAGGGGAAGAGAGCGAGTACAGGCAGACAGAGAGGCAGGCAGAGGCAGAGGGAGAAGCAGGCTCCCTGCTGAGCAAGGAGCCCGATGTGGGACTCGATCCCAGGACACTGGGATCATGACCTGAGCCGAAGGCAGCTGCTTAACCAACTGAGCCACCCAGGCGTCCCTAATGTCAGTATTTTTACTTGACGTTCTCCTTGTTCTCCCCAAAGGAAAACAGCATCAATGTTAAACTGGATTGTGGGCTTCTGCCCACAGTCATTTGAGCTTCCCTGTCTCTTCCTCCTTTGTCTTTGCTTTATTTTTCAGAATATGCATGATATTTTTTCTGTGATCTCTCTATGCTTTCTATTTGTTAGTTTTTCCCTAAGAATGCCTCAGTATATCCCGTTTTCCTACCCTTCACCCAGCCTTCCTAAGATCGATTATATCATAGACACCTAATATTAGTGACCACAACTACTTTTTATACTGTCCTTTATACCCAGAGCTACCTTCTTTCAGTAGTAACTGCAAAAGAAGCCAGAGAACAAACTGTCCTTGTTCTTCTAAGGTAATTTTAAGGCTTTTGTTGCGAGTGTTAGTCTTGTTCCACCTAACCCACTTTCTTTCCCTTTTTTCTATTTCACATGGGTGTTTACTTGTCTTGCTTATCAAGACCTGGTTATCCTTACACCTATGCAGTATAACTTTGATCTATTTATTTCTAGAATTGTGACTTTTTCTTGGTAGTTGATATCTCATATTCCCTTGGCTAAACTGATCTGTTTCCCGACCTGAGGCTTACTCAAGACCAAGAGTTTGTGGAATCTTTACTGTCTGATTCCTAGACTTTGGCGTATTTTTGAACATCTACCTCAATGACTAGCTTTGGGTCACTTAATGTGTTTCTGTTCTTCATCCTTCCTCATCAATCACATGTGGCAGCTTTGTGAAATGTGAACTTCTTTTTGTCACTCTTGAACTTATGACCTTATCCAACCCTCTCTAGGCCTACACTTACACTTGGAAAATTCGACTTTCCACATCCATTTGATCAGGAAACCCTGTCAATTTTGTGTTCTAGAAATTTCTAAAACCTACTCCCTCAGGATTAGGCAGGACTGCTTCAGCTGCAAATTAACAGAAACACAATTCAAGCTAGCTTTGCAATAAAGGAAATTTATTCTTTATTACTAGAAAAGTCTAGAGATTCATTAGAGTTCATTAGACCCATATATTCAAGTAACATCTTCAGGAACCTGCCTCTCTCCATCTCTCAGCTCTGGTTCCTTCTGTGTGGCTTCACTATTTGGCAAGCAGAATTTTTTGTGGTGAGAAAGACGGTGCTCTACAGTTCCAGGCTCACACAGCACTTGGACATGCCTCTGGGTAAGGCAATTGGAGGACTGGTGTCCAGCGATGGGAAGGAGACCTACTTTGGCAGGATTTGAACTCTTTTACCTTGTGCTAACTGATTAAATAAGTGTACTGATTTATCATTACAAATTGTATTATAAATTGAAAATTCAATCCGTAGAGATATGAGCAAAATAGAAGATAAAAACCCTGTTAATCAGGGAGAAGGTGAGAAGGTGTGGACAACAGTATCAGATACCGTCCAGTGGACGAGCAGGAGAAGAACTGAAAAGTGTCAACAGGATGAACAACATGGAGGTCAGTGGTGATCTGACAAGGACAGGTTTGTTGGGACAAGTAGACAGAATATGGTGGGTTGGGAAATGAAGGGGAACAGAGAGGGAGTGAGCATGTAGGAGGGAAATGTTGGGAGACTGATGGGAAGGAGCCAGTAGAGTGAGACAGTTTGAAGATACAGGATAGAGTGAGGCACTTGAGAAGCCATAAGAGGTAGGGCACTTCTTCCTCTGAAACAGGAGGGAAGAAAAGAAGATTCAGACATAGAGAGATTTGTGTTATTGTTCTGGTGGCAGGAATTTGAGGGGGTCCTTTTGATGGCTTTTGTTTCTCTATGAAAACAGAAGTCTGATTGCCTCAGATTGCCTGCTGAGTGATTCTGCAGGGCTGAGTGGGGAGGGGTGTGTGTGTGGCAGAATTCAGAAGTTTGAGAAGAATAGAGAAGATTTTTATCTATGTTACAGAGGTATGGAGAATAGAAAAGTAAGACAACTAGAAAAACATAATTCTGTAGTTTCTTTTCAGTGCTGAGAGGCCATTTGAAGTTGATGACCATAAAACTATAGTAGCTTCCATCTACTTGACTGTGATTTTTCTCCAGCAAAGCTCATAGGACAATTGGAGGAGGTAGGGAGTTGGTGTTACCCGGGGTCAGAAGGACAATGGGAAAATGCATTTTAAAGCTGTGTTCTTAATCTGTAGTCTGTTCTGCCTTCTTTGACAACATTTTCCATTTTTTTCATAGACATTGATCTGATCAAGTAATGCTTGTCATTTTTATTTTGTTTAGAAAATTCTATATTTCATATATATTTTTAAAGTTTTAGCATGAAATTGTAGACAGTATTTTGTAAAGAAAAAAATCTTCCAGATCTATCGTTATAGCCTTGGTTTCATTCCTTTCCTTGTGGATGTATTTGTTCTTTTTTCTTGATTAGCTAGAGGGCTTTTGTTTTTCTTCCTGAGATAACCCATTCATAGATCTCTTTCAATTCCAGTTTTTAAAGCCACCTTTAATGTTGTTCATGCCTCTTTCTGTTTCCTGCCTTAGACAGCTGCTTTGGGGGAAGAGGGACACATATTACCCATCCTCGTGCCCCTAATGACAGTGGACTCTGATGTCTTCCACAACCATGAGATTCAATTCATTTTTATGAGATTGGTTTTCATTTTAGTGTGTCATCATTTTTGCTTAGACTCTGTAAAAGAAACTAGAGGCTTCATTAAATTTGCCCTAGTTTTCTGGTTTAGGACTCAAAGATATGGTTTTGCAACTTTTCACAAATTAGTGGAAAATTTTACACATTTTATAGGTTAAAAGACTGTGCTTCCCGTGGCAATGTGGAAAAGGGAAGAGATTTTAAAAAGCTCTATTTTACGGTTTCTGAAATTGGAAGTAAGAGCTGAAGTTTAAATGGTTATCCAGCTATCAACTTGGTAGCTTTGGATTAGACCCAAAGCTTTAATCCAGAGTACTAGGTGGTGTGTATACAACAGAACTGAAGAGGTTAATTTTCCTTCTGCAAAAATGTTTTGGTAGAATGTTAGTGAGTGGGTGGGTTAATGGGCATAGTGCATTGCACGGGAGGAGGTAAATACCATTGTGGCCTGCATGAAAAGCCATTTGGCAATATGAAAAGCCTTACATATGTGCATATTTACATGTTCCAGAAATACTGCTGCCAAGAAAGTATCCTATGACAATAATATAGAGAAGAGGACAAAGATATATGTAAGTACATAGATATTTATTGCATCACTGTTTTGAATAGAAAATGGGAACTGAAAATTTTGAATAATAGTGATTTGTATAGATTCTAATATAGCTATCTAATAGCTGACATATTATGTAAAAACAGGAATGTATGTGTATAAATATATATATTATATGTGATTATAATACATATAAATTACATTTAAAAACCTGGAAAAGGTTTTAGTCAAGGTAGAAGCAGGATACAGATGGCATACTCAACTTGAGTAATGTGAGAGAGAATTCATATAGGGATTATTCACAAGGTGTAGGCGGGGTATAGAGAAACAACAAGGAATGGTATAGAACCTAGAGCTGGTGAGGGTGTCAGGGATAGGATATTCTTACCACCTGCAGATCTGCCTGAACTGTGAGGCAGGGAGAGCTATGTGGAAATAACTTTTGACAGATTTATGACTTTTTCTAAAGTGTGTAGCTTTCCCACAGCAACTGTACAGTGTGGGTGCTAGGGAATGAATGTCTTGGCCTCTCCTTCCACCCTCTACTCTCTTACCAGTGTCCTTCATTCACTGAGCTCAAGCAGAAATCAGGCTGCAAAGGGGTTCTTTGATGCCATCTATATAGATCAGTCTCCTGAAGCATAGATCAGGGTGGCAGGATTGAGAGAGGATCTGGAGGGACAAATAGAAAATATCCAGATCAACAGAGGTACACCAATATGTTCATAGAGGTTACCCTGGGCAGTGGGATCATGGATTGATATTCTTCTGATTTTTTGAAAATGAACACATATGACTTGGGTAATTTTTTTTTAAAGATTTTATTCATCTATCAGAGAGAGAGAGGGAGAGAGAGCGAGCACAGGCAGACAGAATGGCAGGCAGAGGCAGAGGGAGAAGCAGGCTCCCTGCCGAGCAAGGAGCCCCATGCGGGACTTGATCCCAGGACGCTGGGATCATGACCTGAGCTGAAAGCAGCCACTTAACCAACTGAGCCACCCAGGCGTCCCTGACTTGGGTAATTTAAAAAAAAAAAAAGTTTAAAAAGTTTTTTTCCTTCCCATAGTCATTATCTTAGTCACCTGAAAATTACGAACTTGCTTTGCCAAAATTCAACTTGCATTGCCAAAATACCTACACAGCTGAATGCTTTCTCTTAACCCTTAGCCCTTACTTACTGAAAAATATCCTCAGGGTTTCTTTAATTTGAAAACAAAAAGTTTGCCTGATTCCCCAATGTTAGCATTTGGGGGTGGGTGGGGGATTGGATTTATTTGGGGATGAAGATTGCCTTTTGATGAAACTCTTGGGACCACTGTGACATTTAATGTCATTTCATATAAAAGCAGCTTGAGTTTCTCAGAAGAAAGGAGCTTTAAAAACACAATCTCATTCTATAATCCTGATAGAATATAGAATTTAGTTGGGTTAATAGGTAGCATCGTTAAAGCATTTTCTTGAAATGAATTTATTAGACCAGTTTAAGATAAAATAGCTTACATTATGTCCTTCAGTAGCATGTAAGGAAACATTTATATTATTGGAGCAGCTTTAATGTATACTAATTTTCTTCCTTTATTTTGAGATCCTAGGACCTTGATAATAATGTATAATCATTCTAAAAATGTTGATATTGCCTATAGTTAACTAAAAATGACAATGTCTTTGAAAGGTGTACTTCAGTAGAAATTGTTTTGTATTATTAACCCAACTATGCATTGTTAAACTATTGCTTCTTTTTAATGGCACAATTTTTTAAATTGCATTTTCTATTCGTGCCTTTTCTGGGGAAAAGATGGGAGTATGTGTATGGCATGTAAAGATGTCTCTTTCAAAACCTGTGATTAAAAAGAAAAAAAAGCTTAAAATCAGCCAGAGAAGAAAAAAGACATTGTATTAGTTTTCTATATCTGCTAACAAATTAGCTCAGGAGTTTAAATCAACCCAGATTTATTATCTTACAGTTTTGTTGGTCAGAAGTCTGACATGGGCCTCACTGGGCTAAAAACAAGGTATCACCAAGGGCTGCATCCCTTTCTGGAAGTTCTAGGAAAGAACTGGCTCCCTTGTCTCTTTGAGTGTCTAGAGGCCACTCACAGTCCTTGGCTATGGTCCCTTCCTCCATCTTCAAATCCAGCCCATAACATTTCTGTGATCCTGCTTCCATAGTTACATTTCTTTTTCTCACTCTTTTCTGCCTCTCTCTTCCATTTTTAAAAACCCTTGTGATTAGATTGGACTTACACAGATAATGCAGGATTATTTCCCTATTTTAAGACCACCTCATTAACAACCTTTACTCTATCTGCAAATTTAATTTACATCTAACGTAACATATTCATAGGTTTCATGAATCAGAACATGAGATCTCTGAGAACCATTTTTCTGCTAAACATAGTCCATCTTTCTGTCTCCCAAGTGTATCTGTTCATGTCCCACATGTAAAATACATTCACCCAATCTCAAAATATCCAATTATAGCATCAACACAAAGTAAAAAATTTCATTAGCTCAAAAGTCCCAAATCTCGGGGCGCCTGGGTGGCTCAGGTGGTTAAGCCGCTGCCTTCGGCTCAGGTCATGATCTCAGGGTCCTGGGATCGAGTCCCACATCGGGCTCTCTGCTCAGCGGAGGGCCTGCTTCCCTTCCTCTCTCTGTGATTTCTTCCCTTCCTCTCTCCTACTGTGATCTCTCTCTGTCAAATAAATAAATAAAATCTTTAAAAAAAAAAAAAAAGTCCCAAATCTCATCATTTAAATCAAGCATGGGAGTTTTTTTTTTTTTTTTTTTGCTTATCATATACATATTACAAACAGAGGAAAAATGATAAAGATGACTATAGAGTTCTCATTTCACACGCTGCCAGTGAAAAAATAGTGGAGCAACCTACTTTCAAGTAGTGAGGGCAAAATTGTCAGTCTAGAATTCTATACCCAGCAAAAATATATTTATTTTATTCAATTCAAAAGAAGGTAGAAAAAAGAGGAGAAAGGGAAAACAACAGATGAGCCATAGAGAAAAGAAACAGTAATGTGATAAACTCTAATAACTTAGCCACATCAATGATGACATTAAAT
Organism: Mustela erminea; assembly: GCF_009829155.1. Taxonomy (NCBI): domain Eukaryota; kingdom Metazoa; phylum Chordata; class Mammalia; order Carnivora; family Mustelidae; genus Mustela; species Mustela erminea. The sequence continues at coordinate 86,147,368 of NC_045618.1, forward strand.
GTAAATATAAATGGTCTGTAAGGTATAAATGATCATATTGAATAAAAGCAAAACTCAATAATATGCTGCTTACAAGAAACACAGTTTAAATATAAAGACACAAGTAGGTAAAAAATAACAAAGGGGAAAAGGTATTTCATGCTAATATTATTTAAAAGCTGGAATGGTTATTGGTAACAAAGTAGATTTTAGAACAATGACTATTAGTAGGGATGAAGAATGTGATTTCCTAATAATAAAAGAGTCAGATTATCATGAGGCATAATAATCCAAAACATTTATGCAGCCAGCAAAAATTCAAAATACAAGAAACACAAACTGATAGGACATCAAGGAGTAGACAAATGCACAATTATAGTCAGAGATTTAAAAACCTTTCAGATTGATGGAACAACTAGACAGAAAATCAGCAAGGACTTAAAAGACTTGAACAATACTATTAACAAACTTCAGCCAACTGACATTTTTAAAAACACCATCCAAAAAAGCAGAATGCATATTCTTTTCTTTTCTAAAGATTTTATTTATTTATTTGACAGACATCGAGAGAGGGAACACAAGCAGGTGTGGGAGAAGGAGAAGCAGGCTTCCCATCGAGCAGTGGGAATCAGTTTGGGCGTTCCTAGGACCCTGGGATCATGACCCGAGCCAAAGGCAGATGCTTAAGGACTGAGCCACCCAGGTGTCCCTGCATATTCTTTTATATGTAACAGATCATTTACCAAGATAGATGATATCTTGGGGCATAGAACATGTTTAAATGAGTTTAAAAATTTTCATGTCAAGACAACATATCTTCTCTGGTCACTATGGAATTAAGTTAGGCATCAATAACCAGAAGATCTCTGTAAACTGAAGAGCACATTTCTAAATTCTAAATAATTGGATTATGGAACAAAGAAGAAATCACAAGAAAAATTTAAGTATTTTGAAGTGAACTTAAAGGGAAACACAACACACAAAAACATGTAGGATACTGCTGCTAAAATAGTACTTAGTGGAACATTTATAGTACCAAGTGCCTACATTAGAAAGGAAGAAAATTCTCAAATAAAAGAACTCAGCTTCTACTTAGGAAACCAGAAAAAAAAGAGTATATTATATCTAAAATAGAGAGGAGAAAGGAAATAATAAAGAGTAGAAATAAAATGAAATAGAAAACAAAATCAGGAGAGAACAGTCAAGGAAGCCAACAGCTGAGTCTTTGAAGAAAACAAAGTGATCAGCTTCTAGTCAGAGTGATCAAGAAAAAAAGACAAGACACAAATTACCAGTATCAGGAATGAGAAAGGAAATCACAGTCTGTGTTACAGCTCTGTAAAGGATAAAAAATTATTTCAAACAACTTTAGGCCAATAAGTTTAACAACATAGATGAAATGGAACAATTGCTTGAGAGATGCAAACTACTAAAGCTCTCTCAAGAGAAATAGATCACTTGAATAGTCTTATATCTATTAAGAAATTGAATAACTCAGATACCAATAAGGAAAAAAAAACTACACCTAGAAACATCACCAAAGACAAGGGAAACAAGAGCAAAAATGAACTATTAGAACTTCATCAAGATAGAAAGTTTTTGTACAGCAAAGGAAACAGTCAACAAAACCAAAAGACAACCAATAGAATGGGAGAAGATATTTGCAAATGACATATCAGATAAAGGGCTAGTATCCAAAATCTGTATAGAACTTACCAGACTCAACACCCAAAGAACAAATAATCTAATCCATAAATGGGCAGAAGACATGAACAGACATTTCTGCAAAGAAAACATCCAAATGGCCAACAGACACATGAAAAAGTGTTCAACATCCTTTGGCATCAGGGAAATACAAATCAAAACTATAGTGAGATACCACCTCACACCAGTCAGAATGGCTAAAATTAACAAGTCAGGAAACGACAGGTGTTAGTTGAGGATTGGAGAAAGAGGACCCCTCCTACACTCTTGGTGGGAATGCAAGCTGGTGCAGCCATTCTGGAAAACAGTATGGCAGTTCCTCAAAAAGTTGGAAACAGAGCTACCCTGTGACCCAGCAATTGTCCTACTAGATATTTACCCTAAAGATACAAATGTAGTGATCCGAAGGGGCACATGCCATATAAACCCCAATGTTTATATCAGCAATGTCCACAATAGCCAAACTACAGAAAGAGCCTAGATGTCCATCAACAGATGAATGTGGTATATATCTACAATGGAATATTATGCAGCCCTCAAAAAAACATGGAATTTTGCCATTTGCAATGATGTGGATGGAACTAGAGGGTATTATGTTAAGTGAAATAAGTCAACCAGCAAAGACAATTATCATATCTCACTGTTACGAGGAATTTGAGAAACAAGATGGAGGATCATTGGGAAAGGGAGGGAAAAATGAAATAAGACAAAACCAGAGAGGGAGACACACCATAAGAGATTCTTAATCTCAGGGAACAAATTGAGAGTTGCTGGAGGGGAGAGGGTTGGGAGAGATGGAGTGGGTGGGTGATGGACTTTGGAAAGGGTATGTGCTATGGTAAGTGCTGTGAAGTGTTCAAGCCTGATGAATCACAGACCTGTACCCCTGAAACAAATAATACATTATATTTTAATTAAAAAATAAAAAACCAAAACTACAGATACATATCTCTCATTAACATATATGCAAAAGTTCTAAATATAATTTTGGCAAATCAAATTCAACAACATACAAAAAGGATACGTTGTGACCAATGGAGTTTATCCTAGGGGTGTGTGACAGGTTTAACACTTGAAAATCAACCAATAAAATAAGTATATTGGGGCATCTTGTGGTTCAGTTAGTTCAGTGTCTGCCTTTGGCACAGGTCATGATCTCAGGGTCTTGGGATCAAGCCCTGCAATGCAGAGCCTGCTTCTCCCTCTCACTGCCTCTCCCCCTACTTGTGCTCTCTCTCTCTATCAAGTAAATAAAATCTTTAAAAACAATTAGTCTATTAAGAAACTAAAAAAGAAAAATCATACGTCCATCTCATTAGATTCACAACAGTATTGTACAAAAGCCAACACCTATTCCTGATAAAAACTCTCAGGAAACTAGGAATAGGAAGGCACTTTTCCAACCTATAAACAATCAATGAAAAATCTAGAGCTAACATCATACTTAATGGCAAAGAATTAATGCACTACTAAAATCAGGAACAAGGAAATGATGTATGTGTTCATCATTTCTATTCAATATTATGTTGAATTATATGGAAAGTACTAGCCAGTGCAACTGGCAAGAGGAAGAAAAGGCATCCAGGCTAGAAAGGAAGAAATAAAACTGTTCTGATGACAGGTGACATGCAGAAAACCTTGTGGATTCTATGAATATAATACTAAATATTACTCTATCAAGGCTGCAGAACATATGCTGTTCGGTTATGTTATAGTATATTAAATACCATATTATGTGCTATATGTTAGAATTGTATGTCTATACACTATTGATAAACAATTAGAAATTGAAATAAATAATATTTATATAGTATAAAAATGTAAAATACTTAGGCATAAATCTGACAAAAGATGTGTAACACCTATGTGCTAGAAGCTGCAAAATATCACTAAGCAAGTTAAAGACCTAAATAAATGAAGAGGTGTGTCCTGATATATATAGGAAAACTCCATATTGTTAAGATATCAAGTGTCCCCAAATTATCTATAGATTCAGTGCAATCTCAATTAAAATCTCTGCACACATTTTTACAGAAATTAGTGAGTGAATTCTAATGTTTATAAGAAAATGCACAGAATGTAGAATAGTCAAAACAGTTTTGAAGAAAAGCAAAAACAAAAATACAGTTCACGTGCTCATATGACATTTGTTCAAGGGTTATTACTGAGCTGCAATAATCAAGATGGTGTGGTCTTAGTAAAGACAGATGAACAAATCAATGTAATGAAGTAGAAAGTCCAGAGAGAGGGGTGCCTGGGTGGCTCAGTGGGTTAAAGCCTCTGCCTTCGGCTCAGGTCATGATCCCAGGGTTCTGGGATCGAGCCCCGCATCCGGCTCTCTGCTCAGCAGGGAGCCTGTTTCCTCCTCTCTCTCTGTTTGCTTCTCTGCCTATTTGTGATCTCTGTCTGTCAAATAAATAAATAAAATCTTAAAAGAGTCCAGAGAGATACCCACATTTTTAAGACAATTGATTTTTGGCAAATGTGTATAGGCATTTTCATGTAATGGGCAAATGTGTATAGGCATATTTTCAGTGGTGAAAAATCTTTTAATCAAAGGGTTCTGGAATATTGAATATATATGAAAAATAAAACCTTCATCAATACTTCATATCATGTATAAACATTAACTCAAGATAGATACAAATCTTAGGGCATCTGGAGTGGCTTAATTGGTTCAGCAACCGATTATTGATTTTGGCTGGGGTCAAGATCTCAGGGCTGTGAGATTGAGTCCCAGGTCAGCCTCCGTGTTGGGCCTGGAGCCTGCTTACGATTCTATTTCTTCTGGATGAAAGACCTAAATATGAGATAGGAATCCATCAAAATCCGAGAGGAGTACACAGGCAGCAACCTCTTTAGCCTTGGCCACACAACTTCTTGCTAGACATGTCTCCAGAGGCAAGGGGAACAAAACCAAAAATGAACCATTGGGACTTCATCAGGATAAAAAGCTTTTGCACAGCAAAGGAGACAATCGACAAAACTAAAAGGCAACTGACAGAATGGGAGATGGTATTTGCAAATGACATATCTTGACAGATAAAAAGGTAGTAATCAAAATCTATAAAGAACTTACCAAACTCAACACCCTCAAAATAAAAAAAAAAAAAAATCCAATCAACAAATGTGCAGAAGGCATGAACAGACATTTCTCCAAAGAAGACACACGAACCACTAACAAACACATGAAAAAATGCTCAGCATCACTCAGCATTAGGGAAATACAAATCAAAACCACAGTGAGATACCACCTCACACCAGTCAGAATGGCTGAAGTTAACAACTCAGGAAACAACAGATGTTGGCAAGGATCCAGAGAAAGGGGCACCCTCTTTCATTGGTGGAGCAGCCACTCTGGAAAATAGTATTGAGGTTCCTCAAAAAGTTAAAAGTAGAACTACCCTATGACCCAGCAATTGGTCTTTATCAAAATGTCTTTAACTAGGTCTTTATCAAAAGGATACAAAAAAAGTGATTCTAAGAGGCACATGCACCCCAGTGTTTGTAGCAACAATGTCCACTAGAGCCAAAATGTGGAAGAAGCTCAGACATCCATCAAAGGATGAATGAATAAGGAAGATGTGGTACACACACACACACAAACACACACACACACACACGCAGATATTACTCAGCCATCAAAAAGAAATGAAATCTTGCCATTTGCAACAATGTGGATAGAACTAGAGGGTATTATGCTAAGTGAAATAAGTCAGCCAGAGAAAGACAAAATACCATATGATTTCACTCACATATGAATTTAATAAATGAAAAAGATGAATATAGGGGGAAGGGAAGGAAAAATAAGATAAAAACAGAGAGAGAGGCAAATCATAAAGGACTCTTAACTATAGAGAACAAAGAGGTGGCTGGATGGGAGGTGGGTTGAGGGGATCGGGTAACTGGGTGATGGGCATTAAGGGGGGCTCTTGATGTAATAAGTACTGGTGTTCTATGCAACTGATGAATCCCTACATTCTACCCCTCTAAGTAATAATACACTATATGTTGACTAACATGAATTAAAAAAAAATAAAATTCTCTCTCTCCTTCTCCCTCTGCTCCTATCCCCCTTTCTAAAAAAACCCCAATAAATAGAGATCTTATGTAAAACCTAAAAATATAAAATTGCTAGAAGAAAACATGCAAGAAAACCTTCATGACTGTGTTAAACATTTCATCCATATAAAAACAATCTACAAGAAATCTTGATAAATTGGGCTTCATTAAAACTAAAAACTTTTTCAAAGACGCTGTAAGAGAATGAAACGAGAAAATATCTTCAAAGCCTACATCTGATAAAAGATACATAATCCAATTTAAAAACAGGCAAAAGATTTGAACAGAGACATCACCAAAAAATGTATACAGATAGAAAATAAACATATTAAAAGATGCTCAGTATCATTATTCATCAAGGAAATGCAAAGTAAAACCACAGTGAATACCACCACACACCTTTTAGAATGGTTAGGATGAAAAAGACTGATCCTATCGGGAGTGATATATGTAAAATGGGAATGTAGGTGAGTTTGGGAACTAGTTAGGCAGTTTTATAAAAACGTTAAACATACTCTTACCATATGACCTGGTCATTTTGCTCCTAGGTATTTACCCAAGAGGAAAAGAGAGCTTATGCCTATACACAGACTTGAAGATGGTTGTTCTTAGCAGCTTTATTTATAATAGTCCCAACCTAGAAACAATCCAGATACCCCTCAGTAGGTGATAGATAAATTGTGTTGTATCTATGCCATGGAATACTACTCAGTAATGAAAGAGAATGATGAGTACAACAACACAGATGGATATCAAAATAATTATGCTGAGTGAAAAAAAGCAAGACATAAATAGTACCACTTAGGTAAAATTCTCAGAAGTGCAAAGAAATTTAAAGTAATGCAGTGCACTGATGAACATAAGGGAAGGGAAGGAAAAATAAAAGAAGATAAAAACAGAGAGGGAGGCAAATCATAAGAGACTCTAGGGAACAAACTGAGGGTTGCTGGAGGGAAGGTGGATGGGGAGATGGGGTAATTGGCTGATGGGCATTAAGGAGGCACTTGATGTAATGAGCACTGGGTGTTATGTGCAAATGATGAATCACTAAATACTACCCTGGAAATAATATTCTACGTGTTAACTAACTTGAAATTAAATAAAATCTGAAAAAGTAATTTAGTGCAGATCCAGGGTTACTTAGAGTTAAGGGAAGTAGGGCTAGTGAGGGGCAGGAATAGAAAATACAAATGAGAATGAGGAAAAAAATTGTGCATGCCTATAAATATATGTTAAAACTTGCCATATTATACTTTTATATATTATCAGTTTATTGTATCATATGGCAATAATTGTTAAATAAGATTTTTTCCCCCAGAAGTTGCTATGTTCATGTTATTTGTTCAATCAGTAATGGGTAATGATTGTGATTAAAAAATCCTTGGCTTATGCTTTTGCACTAATTTTATATGTAAAATGTTTGGGAGAATACAAAAGTTTAGGGAACCCATCTTTTTTCAATGTTGCCCTTTGAGTGAAATACTGCAGTCTATGTAATTATCTTTCGGTTTTTATCCATGGAGTGTTAGCCAATCGTTCTAGACCAACAACAAATTTCAAAATCTTTTTTCTTTCAATGTTATATAAATAATAGTGATAAACACTTTTCCAATGTTCCCTTTGACAGAATGTGAAGACACCTGAAATTGGTTCATTATCTTCTCTGACTTGTCTCCTTTCACATCCTCAGCAGGCAGCAGTGTGCATGTCACAGAATTCTAAAAAGCAAGTACACTGAGCTGGTATTTGGGCTGTTTGGGTTCCTGGCAATCCCATGATGTTTTAATTCACACACATAGGGGGATTTTAGAAAGAAACTGCTTATTTGTTTCCTATGCAATAATTCTTTTTTCTTTGATGCAAATAAAATGACATTTTGAAGCTCAGGGTACAAAATATACTCATGACCGTTAAGTGTTGGGGAGCCCTGGAGATTCTGGGTAGCAGAGATGCATGAAATTTGTCTTTGAGGGATAATGAAAGCTGGGGAGATTTCCGCCCTGGTTTCTACTTTTGGATTAAAGATGAGTCTAGAGATTGAGTCTTCACTTAAAGATTGTTCCACAGCTTTTCATAACCAGTGCATTTCAGTCGTAAAGGGGTGAAACCAACCTTTTCACAGTGTGTTTTGCTTCTATTCTGATCTGGTCTCCCTCAGTTGCCAGGTGCCTCTAATTTCAGCTAAACTATATGGTAGTTTATGGGATCTAAAATAATTGTATTGGTCATTTTTGTTGCATTTCAAGAATGCAGGCATTAAGGAGGTCTCTAAAGGTGTAACAGCGTAATTGATATGTGGCTGTCAATGGACATTACCTTACATTTTCTCTCCCTGTAGTCAGTCATATACATTTATGGTTCAGAATCAGCAAATGTGACTGATGTTTCCGGTTAGAACCAATCAAGGCAGGTAGTCGGTAACTTTCTAAGACGGCAATTAAATGTCTCTGCATTTCAGATGTTGATTGACATTTTGACATTTGTTTGATTTTTATTTTTTTCCCGAATTGGAGTTCAGATTATATAAGCTAAGACCTTGCATAATACTCATTAAATTTCTTACCCATGAAAAGTTATACAAATGTGTATAGATATATGTTTTAAAACAATTACTTTGGTTGAAACCTATTAAAAAAAGAAACATTAATTTTATCAATTATATTCTGTACTGTATTTTTCACGTCATAAGATGCTTGATAATCTCATATTCATCTATTTTGCTTTGTTTTTGCTCTTGGCTAGAGTGATCCAGATACTTGAAATTTTTGCTGCTCTTTTAAATTTCAAAACACTTACTTTGAATATTATCATAGTTCGGTTATACAGATAAGACAAGAAAGACCAGACTAGTGATTAACTGAAGTTTAATAAAAAGTCAAATTATATATAAGATATATGTGTATCTCTTAAACATTTTTAAAGCTAACTTAGTCTGGGATCATACAGCTTTTGAGATATCCTTTCATTTGGTTCATTTTGTTCTCAGACTGTAAGGTGGCGCCAGTCATTCCCATGCCCTGGTGTTCGTATCCTATATAATCCGCTTCCCTTGAATATGAGCAAGACCTGTGACTTACTTCTAGCCTGTAGAATATGGCAAAGGTGAAGGGATTTTTCAGGTGTAATTAGGGTCCTGGATCAATTGATTGCAAAATCAGCTGATAATCCAGATTATCCTGGGTGGGACTGATTTATTCACTTAAGAGCCCTTAAAAAAGAGGGTCTAGGCCCTCCCTAAGGTAAGACACTCTCCGCCTTGTTGGCTATGAATAAATAAACTGAACAAAGCAAGTGGGCGTGTTGGAAGAAGGCCAGGTGACGAAGAGCTATAAGGGACTTTTAGGAGCTGAGGGTGTCCTTAAGGAGAAACTAAAACCTTCAGTCACGTAGCTGCAAGGAAGTGAATCCTGCCAACAACATGAGGGAGCTTGGCAGTGGCTCTTTCCCCCGTTGACCCTCTGGTGACTCAGCTGACAGTTGGATTGCAATTTGGTGAGGTCTGGAAGCAGAGGACTCAGCTAAGCTCAGCTTCTGACCTATCGAAACTGTGACATAATTAACTGTGCTGTTTTAAGCTGCTAAGGCTGTGGTAACTTGTTACACAGAGATAGGAAACTCATACAGTCAGTCCCCTCATCTCTACTTTCTTCTTATTTTTCTTTCTTGTTTCACCTAACTTGGCCTTTCTGAATGAAAACTTTGATAGTATTTCTCCTCTGCTTAAAATCGTACAATAGCTTCCTTTGGCCTAAAAGATGAAGTCTAAACATCCCATGTGTGTTAAGAGTCTTCATGATTGGCACTCACCTGACTTTCCCTCTCCTTCTCATGCTTTCCTTACGCATACTGTATGCTTTTATCATCAAAATCACCATTATAAAACACTCTCTCACTCCCATTCCCTTGCATATGTTGTTTGTCTTTGGTTTACTTATCCTCTCCACTCCTTGGTAGGCAATAGGGTTATTCCCCAGTGTTCCTAATTACTCCTGGGTAGATAGTAGGATGATACTTCCATTCCCGTCAAAGCTAGGTGTGACCATGTGACTTATTCCGGCAAATGAAAACAGAGCAAAGGTGACACACGTGTTAGAGAGCCAGTGCGTTATTTATGACATCCCCTTTTGTTGCTTCGAGCAACTGGTGATGCTCCAGATGGTGGAAGCTCCATCAGTCTGGGACCCAGAGTGAGAAGATACGAAGACCTCCCAAGCTAACCTGACGGGTTTTGTGAACAAATGTAAATGTTTGTTATGAATCAGTAAGATTTGGGGTGTTTGGGGTCCTGTGGTCTATCTTGCACTATACTGACTGAAATATCCCTCCTTCTTGTGGATATATACATCCTATAGGATTAGCTCAAATGTCTGGCCTACCTAGGTAGAGTGGAAGGGCTTTCTTTGTGTTCCAACAAATCTTAAATATACCTCTTTATCTCTTTAATATCTATCTCATAGATTGCTGTGAAGATTACTTGTGTAAATATAAAAGGTGCTTATTAGAAATGACTGGCACACTGTAAGTGCTCAAAAAAGATTAGTTATTATTATTTTATAATACTTTTCTTGTTTTATTGCAATTAACTTTTAAATGTTTGTCTTCTTTTAGACTGCTCATTTGGAGAGCAAGGACTATGTTCTCTTTCACTGTTGTATCTTAGTCACCTGGTCTAGTACCTAGGACATGATAAATGTATATTTAACATATGCCCAAAATCCCTATTTCTAAGTTCCTTCATGTAGAACTGTAGCGCCAATGTGTATTTTGTTACCAAAACTCTCAGACAGTGTGAATAAGAAAGTTATTTCTTATTATTTATCATGTTTCTTACAGCTGTTGAACAATGAGGACCAGTTACGAGACTACATTGAAGATTTTAGTAAACTTGCATTCAGTCAGTGACCTTGGGCAAGTTATTTAACCCTTTATTTAATCCTTTAAGTTTCTTTTTCCTCATTTGTAAAATGGGTACCTACCTACCTCATGTGGTTGTTATAAGGAATTAATTAATTTTTGTAGAATAACACAGTGCTTGGCACATAGGGAAACATTTATTTATTATGATTTTTTAATTGTTTGACTTACATATATTGTGAAATAATTACCATAATAACTTTCGTTAGCATCCATCACACAGATACCATAAAAAAAAGCCAAAAAAGAAAAAAAAATTTTTTCTTAATTTTTTGTTATTTGTTGTTATTAGTTTTTGTTTTCATCTTTGGCTTTTCCCTGAACTATTTGTTTAGGTACTGTTTACAAAGATATGAGTCTAATACCTTCCCCTTTATTTTTCATAGAAATGATTGGATAATTAATAATTTATACCACACACCTTACATTTCACACTCTAATTGCAAGTAACATGAAACAATATTGTGTGTATTTAACCATTTGAATTAAAAATGACAGCAGTTGTTTCTACTATCATTGTATAAGAAATTCACTAATGTACTTAGCATTCTCAATGTAATAAAATTCTACAAAGAAAACTGTGCTTGTCCAAAGAGATGTGAGCAGTGAAAAGCACATCTTACATATCTTTCCTGCCAATATCACAATTACATCGTTTCTATCTCAAAGAACCAAGTATTATCTGTATTAAATCTAGATGTACCATTTTTTACAGATCCTTGCATCTTTAAAGGTAGCTGCCAAAAATACTCTCAATGGGTAATCTTTAACTCATTCTAGAAAGCCTGTTCAATTCTTTTCAAATGAAATTGCAATCTAGTTAAAACTAAGTGTCCCTTTAGAAACAGAATAGAAGAGTGAAGAAGATTAAAAAAGAAAACGGTCCCAAAATGTGACTCATTCCTCTGGTTTGAGGTTTTAAAGAGACATGCAAGGGAGAGCAGAATATAGATTTTCATTTCGTGGTGAGTAAAAAATTACCTGAGTGGTAAAGTGGATACCGTTTTGCATGAAATACTGCAATTTCTTGAAAGAGTAATCTGAAAACTTATTTGGATTGTTGTTAGCAAAGTTCACACCAAGTTTCTTCAAAACATAGCTCCTAATCTTTTCCCAGACTTTTCACAGAACTACAATGGTAGAATGAGGAAAATATTTTGATACTAGAAAAGATTTCCTCTGCATTGTAATGAAACCCCCAATTATCACAGTCCATTATTCTAACAAAGTTTATATTGTGAGCTCTTAGTTCTTTTCTCTTTCATAAACCATGTTCCAAAATTAATTGCAGTACTCTGAAATGTGAACTGTGGTGAGTGAGCATTTGGAATTGATTTGTTTCTTATAAAACATTTTGAAGGTTAGAAGTATCTTTAAATGGTTGGGCCAGATTTTCGTCTACCTAACTTTTAGAAGAAATGGAACTACTTTCACTACCTCTTAGAACTTTTCTGTGACGTGGCTTTGCTTTTTGTAAAGTAGGAATAGTTTATTGCTTCTTTAATCAAAAGTGATATGGTGGATATTTGAAAAATAGGATTCTTACACATTTTTAACTAAAATGATTCAGTGGAAACTGTTTTGTTTATGTATCTGTTTTTTCATCCCAGGACACTTCTAGATGACATAATTCATATGTAGAATTGGTAATTATATATTTATTTTAATACATAATAGGACTTGATTATAGTGCCGCTGTCACCGATATATTCTGGTGCCATAGAGGTTAATATCAAATATTTAAGAATCTAATGGTTAACAAGTAATGATATGACAGCTTGTGTTTATAGCACTTAACTGTACTCATCTAAGCAACAAAATAAGAACAAAAGCAATTTCTTCTAGGATGCAACATTTACTTCCTTTTCTATAAAAGTAAATACTACACAAGAAGAGTCATTTGGAAAAAGGCTTTTATGAACAAAACATGCCATGTTTCAACTTTCTAATTCATAATAACATCTGCATTTTCAGAGGCATAATTGTCAGTCACAAAAAAGCACCATATTTTAATATGGGAAAAAGGTCATTGCTGTCCAAATAGTCCCTTACATAGGGTAGTGTGGGTGATGTGCTTGGGTCTGGAAATCAGACAGACCTGGGCGTCTTCCTTAGTTTCTCTTTCTTGCAGTGTGGGACAGGCAAGTGACTCAGTGTCTCTCAGGTTTGTCACTTCTAAAGTGGCAATGATAGCATCTATCTCCCAAGGTTGCTGTGAGGTTTAAATAAACCCTTGTTGAACATATTGCCTGGTACAGAGTAAGCACTTAATACCTATTACTATTATTATGACAAGTATAGTGCTTTATATTTTACACTTTACAAGGTACTTTCACATACAGTCTCTCATTTGAGATAATTAGTTCCTGGATGACAGTACAAATTTTATCACAGAAAGAACTACGTGCAAATATTTAATAAGCATGATTGCTATTGGATTTGTTCAGATGGAAAAGCAGCAGATTACATTCCCTTTGCTTTGATGTAAGATCACAATGTGTTAAAGGTACAATTTTTTTTCTTTTTACTTAAATTGCACTGACTTCAAATCATTTTAAGACACAATTTCATTCACTCACCCTTGCCTGCCTTTATCCCACAAAGCTATCTTTTATACCCACTTTATATTTGGGGAAGAGAAATGTGAACAAACTTCCTGAAGCCAGGGAGGGCAGTCAGCTCTCTAACCAGCCCTCACTAGATGATGCAATACTCAGAACACGCTATCTTCTGCTCTGGTGCTCAACGGATCCTGAAATTTTCAAATATTGTTGGTAAGCATTTGAATGCACAGAAGTGAAAAGCAGATGCCAAAACAGTGGCGGTATGAATGAAGCCTTTGGTAGCAGTCCTGACACCTAGTCTTGTCCATTTATGCCTTTAATCTTCTCAGTGATCTGCAAGTGTTCAACCCATGCAAAAAAATACCCTGTAACCTCCGACCTTAAGAAGATGAAAAAATGGTTTGGGGAGCAGTTAAAGGCCCCATTATATGTGAGTAATTTTATTTATTTATTTATTTTTATGAGATTTCCTGAAAGTACTCACATTTAACCCCCAGGCTGAGAATTTTTTGTTCTCTCTTGGTTTAGATGGAGTTAGGTTCTTGCCAGAAGGAAACAGGGAAGTATTAGTAATAGTCTCAGAAGAACCTGTGAGCACACTCTGCTTTAGGGGTATTTCTAGAGGCGAATGACAATGGCTGCCATTCTGTCACCCTGAAACATGCTTGTGGTAGCGGTGGCCAGTTTGCATACGCAGCAAAGGTTGCACTTGAGCTCATTGACAAATTTCAGTTTGTTCCGGCGGGGGGGGGGGGAAATATTCTAAGAGCCTTGTGGGAAAGCGGGACGTATGTGGAGCCACTATTATTCCATTCCGATTTCAGCACATTGCTATTTATGAATGGCTTCCTTTTAATTAGGTGTTTAATTTAAAACAGAACTAGTGACTGTAACAACCCCCAAAGCTCAAACTTGGAACATTAGCCATTTGATGGGGGGGGGGGGTTTAGAAAGACTTTGAGTCATAAGGTTATAATTGATTGTATGGCACATGAAAGAATTCTTTATTATTTTACAGGATAACTAAGAAAACATTATGAAAACAGCTTCCCCTATTAAATAAAACCTAATTTGTTTCTCAGAATTACATTTTTTTGGGTAAAAATTTCTACCTCAGTGAACATTTATTTTTACTTTTTGAGTGGGGATAAATTAGAAGAGGTCTTTAATTTGGGTATTTAACAAGAAACCTTATTTTGAAAAGGCAAAAGCAAAAGTATTTTTCAATTTCTTGTTCCCCTTTGCAGGTAGTTTCCAAGTCTAAAGCCATGATATAGGACAAAAGCAAGTGGAAATGGACATTACATTATTAATGGTCACAGGAACAAAAGCCTACTAAACTGAGTCATCAGTAAATTACTATAACCCCAGGACTCTAACACCCTTAAGGAAAAACATGGCATGCTTGGCAAATAATACTTTAAGGGTTTATTTAACAATTTTCTCCCCAGATAAAAATTAAAAGTGTTTCATGGAGTCATTCTGAGATAATCTCAGATGTATTAGCAAAAAGGAACTGGTCTGTTTTATACTTCATGGGGGAAAACGTTCGTATTTTAGAATAGCATTCTGTGATTATTTTTAATGGGAAAATAAAATATAGGTGACTTCTCCAGGAATCAATATCCTCTTTTCTCCATTCGTGGTGTTTTGCAGGCTGATTAATTTGCAGAGGTTGGGTTTGATTGCTGCTGAAGTAGAAAGCGTTATAGATTCTCTGTTATTCTTCACTCCACTTGGCCGAGGTCTATGGTTCTATCTGTATGTATTTATCTACCTTTCCACATGGTGCTTAGCACTGTAGCTCTGGGCCTCTCCTAAACATATTGTGAAAATCTATTGTACTGAACTCTCAAGTCTCTTGCTGTGAATAGGTAACTACTCTGCCCGCTGCCGCTATCCCCCCCGCCCCCAGGAGAGCTGTTCCGTTAGGTAAAGGTAAATGAGCCAGACAGAAACAGGCATTTAGAAAACAGCTTTGTGTGTATACGAAGGATGTATCCAGCTAAGTTTTAAAAGCAAAAAGAGGTCACACAATTTATATAATTCCTATAGCAATTAAAGAAATGATGACAGAGCCAACTTGCTCAACATGTGGCATTTGTAAATGGTTGGATGGAGGAGCGCAGTGTCTCTAATCTCTGACATTCTTTTTTTTTTTTTTTTTTTTTAAAGATTTTATTTATTTATTTGAGAGAGAGACAGTGAGAGAGAGCATGAACGAGGACAAGGTCAGAGAGAGAAGCAGACTCCGCATGAAGCTGGGAGTCCGATGCGGGACTCGATCCCGGGACTCCAGGATCATGACCTGAGCCGAAGGCAGTCGTCCAACCAACTGAGCCACCCAGGCGTCCCGTAATCTCTGACATTCTTGCGCACTGTCCCAGTTTGTTATCCCAGATACAGATTTTTTAAATTTTTTTATTTTTATTTTTTTTTTAGTTTCTTGTGAACAGTTAATTACATGAACTAGATCAGCAATATTCTCTATATCAACTTTTTTCAAAAGTTTGAGAGAAATAAAGCATAAAAAAAGGGTTGGTGTTGTTTTGTCTAGTCTAGCCGGAAATGTTTCTGATAGATCACTTCTTTAATCAAATATTTCTCTATATTTGAAATATTTCAACTTTGAATTATTGAAAGTCCTCTGACTTTTAAGTGTAGGTATTTTGAAGTTGTGGGGTTGTGTGTGTTGACAAAAACTGGGTAACAATTGTATAGCTTCAAAGGTTAAGTTGATTTAAATACAGACCAAATCTAGTATAACATAAAAGCCTTTCAATATACTTGATTCATTTTTTAGTCATTTGATAACTTATTGTACAGCTTATTAGAGTGACCATCAAGACCACATTAAAAATGAAAACTCTTTAAAGTCATGCCATTTAGAAGGGTAACTTGATTATAAGCTAAATATATCATTTATGCAGGGATAGACTGATGCCTTAAAAAAATTCCTCAATTGGGTTTGTTGAAAATATTAATTTATAATATTTAATTCATTAACTTTTCTGAAAAATATAGTATTAAGTATTTTGATATAAAGTCTACATATAAAATACTCTGAATTCTTTCCCAGAAGCAAATCCAGAATCATATTGGTGAATAAACATTGCTCTAGCAAACAGCTCCTTAGGAAATCTGCTCCCAATTAACCTTATAGACAAGTGAAAAAAACATCTTCTAAAAACAGATACATTTATTTCTGTAAAATTGTGAATTCCTTAGCATTTCTGCAATGTTGAAATAAACTGTTTTCAATCTGTATTTATAGATCAGAGTTGGGAGCAATTTCTATGTCCTTTATAAACAGCCTTGACTGCCTACACTGAGTTCAAAACTGCCTTAAAATGTGTCATTTTTTTGTATACAAAAGGCATTCTAAAATTGTATTATGCAGTTATTGTGCTGAAAGAATGACCCTTGCCATGCTTTGTTTACTGAATGTCAAATTTTCATTTGTATTACAGCTGTGTACCATAGCAGTTTCGGTTTTGTATGAAGGGCAACTAATGTACAAAACAGTCAAACCACAGAGCAGTAATTAGTCTGGAAAAGATCAAAGTGTGCTCTTCTAAATCCAGCCAATTTGCTCTGGGTGTGCAAAACCAATAGTCTTTCTTTTGCTAAGGTCTCTTATTAATTTTTGCTTTCGCTTGTTGCAGAGCAGCTGCTTTACTGTCAATCCAACATCCTGCTTAAAAAAAAAAATCCATTTTGATGCCACAAATGCAATTTCAATGGGTTTAGGAATAATAACCAGCTTTTTTTTTTTTTTTTTCCCCATCCCACTTCTAGGAGATAGAAACTTGAAATGAAAGTTTTCAGCATCTGTAAAGTGAAAGAAAGCCACATAAGGCAGAGCCCTGTTTGGATTTGTTGCTCTAGAAAGAGCTGAAGCAGTGTGATCTGTAAATACTTCTGCTTTTAGTGCTTTTAACCAGCTCTGCCCTTATCACTATATGTCTGTGGCTCTCTTCTCCTCTTAATATGAGGGTTCTTTTAAAAAAATACTTATGGTCGCATTGTGGTTTCTCACAGAAAAATAGAATCATCCAAATTATTAATTAAGTGCGATCCAACAGGAAAGAAATCGTTAAATGAATAGTTTGCATATCAGGATGAAAACATGAAAATAAGTACTATCACTTGCTATTCCCTTGATGTAATTATTATTACTTTTTAGTGAGTATGAAAATGGTAATTGAAGTTGGTAGTTGAACTGGTAGGTGAAGGTAATGATTAAACTTCATCATAGAAGTTAAGTGAATAGAACTTGTGAAGGGAAAGAGTATGATATCACTTACAAAATAAAATATGATCTTGGAGAAGATATTTTAAATGTAGCGTATGCATTTCTCCCCTTCTCGATTTTTGTTATTTCTCCTCTCAATATTCTCTCTGGCAAAGGAGGGAGATAAATAAACTAGTTAGTTTATTGATTCCTGTTAATATGGGAGCTTTTCTATAATTGTTACCTCGACCTCTGCTCAAATATTGTGTGTGTGTGTATTTTAAGTAAATTTCTTGAATGTTAACATGTATTAGCTGAGTGAATATATTTTTGTGTTTGCTGTTGCAGCAATTTTCCTGGCTTCACAACAAACCATTTAAATTTGATTCTGAGTTACAGTCCACTCCATACATGTGCCAAAAATTTGTTTTAGTGTCAATGTCACTAGCTAACTAGACATTAAAATACAGCCAAGTAAAACAAAAAGTGTAATGATATACAGCATTAGCATAATAAAAAGAAGCACATACTGCAATTTACAATAATTGATTCATAAACAAATATGTAATGCCCCTGAAACAACCAAAAAGGTTTGTTCTGGAAATGTCTTCAATTGAACAGGAATTTAATGCTTGGAAAAGCAACAAAATGATCATACAGAAAAGTTAAGGTATCTCTTTCTTCATGCAACAGGTACAATCAGGCACTAAGTCCTGATTTTACTCTCAATAAATCATGACATACTAAATGAACTCGACCTTCGGAGCTCTTCATCCTTTTAGAATATTTGTTCATGTCTTATTAAAATCAGTTGTTACCTCTATCACCCTTGTGATACACTCTGTTTTCCCCACTCCATTCCATTATTTGAGGGGCTCTAAAGATGATAGTGAGTGGGAATAAATCTACCCCAGAAATGAGTATCCAACTGACATTTATAGCTGCTACTGTATAGAGCCCTCATTTTAGGTTCAAATAAAATTCCATTGATTACCTTTCTCCAGCATCATGTAGGCTTTAACATGAGTCTTTCTTTTAAGAAAACTTGAGGGGAACCTGGATTGCTTAGTTGGTTGAAGATCTGACTCTTGGTTTTGGCTTAGGTCATGATCTCATGGGTAACGAGACGGAGCCCTGAGTTGGGCTCCATGTTCAGCAGGGGAGTCGTCTTGCGATTCTCTCTCTCTGTCCCTGCCCCTGCTTGCACTCTTCCTCTCTCTCTCTAAAATAAATATTAAAAAAACCCCAAAACTTAAAACAAGGTATTTATTTAGCAAGTAAAATGGCCCCAGGGAATGTGCACACAATCTTATTTAGAAAATTCTGAAAATCTTTGGACTGAGTTTTTTTTTTTTTAAAGATTTACTTATTTATTTTGGAGAGAGAGAGAAATAAATATTTATTTGAGAGAACAAGCAGGGGGAGAGGCCCAGTGAGAGGGGGAGAGAATCCCAAGCAAACTCCCCACTGAGCACAGAGTCCCATACAGGGCTTGATCCCAAGATCCCAAGATCATGACCTGAGCAAACATCGGGAGATGGCCACTTAACTGACTGAGCCACCGGGTACTCCTGGACTGAGATTTTCTTTAAAAATTGAAGTTTAAGTGACATATAATGTTATATTAGCTTGGTGTACAGCGTAATTATTTAATGTTTGTATATATTGCAAAATGATCACCACAATAAGTCTAGTTAAATCTATCACCAGACATAGTAACAGAATTTTTTGTGTTGAGAATTTTTAAGATCTACTCTCTTAGCAACTTTCATATTTACAATATAGTATGGACTGAGATTTTTAAAGAAGATATTGGGGAAAATAAGATGTTCTGGAAAACTCAATAGATTTTCTTTTTTCCAAAGAAGAAGAGAAACTAATATGCAAACTGTGGACTGTTAGTCTCATTTTCAAGCTAGACTGAATTACTGAGAGGGTGGTTTGTGAATCCTTGCAAAAGTAATGATCTCTGGCCAGTGCAGTAAGGCAAGAAAAAGATATAAAAAATTCAAGGACTGGAAATTCAAGACAATTAACAGACTCTTAAAACTAATAAAAGAGTTCAGTGAGGTTGCTATATAGAAGACCAACAGTAACCACAACAAAAATACCAACAGAGTTCTTCTATACTTGCACTAACTAAAAATATAATGGGTAATATGATGCCTTGCATTATAGCAAGAAAACTTCAAGTATCTACCTAGAAATTGACCTAAGAAAATACTTTTGAAAAAATATTAAAATTCTATTAAGACAGGTAAAGAAACTTTTGCCTAATATGATCACACCTTTTATTTTTATTTTTATTTATTTATTTTTAAAGATTTTATTTATTTATTTGACAGAGAGAAATCACAAGTAGATGGAGAGGCAGGCAGAGAGAGAGAGAAAGAGAGGGAAGCAGGCTCCCTGCTGAGCAGAGAGCCCGATGCGGGACTCGATCCCAGGACCCTGAGATCATGACCTGAGCCGAAGGCAGCGGCTTAACCCACTGAGCCACCCAGGCGCCCTGATCACACCTTTTAAAAGAAGAATTTGAAACACAGTCGGCACTGAGGAAATATTCAGTGAATGAATGAATGAATGAATCTGAATAGATGGAGAGAGAGGTCATTCTCATTAATGGGAAAGTTAAGGCTGTAGAGTGCTCAATCATTTTATTTTTTCGGTGCAGATCAAATATAGTAGGGGATGCTGGAAGGAAAAGGAAAGGGACTGGAAATGTAGTGTAAGGAAGAACAACAAAAAAAGGAAAAATAAAATAGTTGGGATGCAGTTTACTGAGGATGATAGGGTGCCATAAACCCATCAATTCAGTAATAGGTGCTTGGGAGCCAGAAAGGGCAAAAAGACATGCCATGAAATTTTCAGTTAACAGACATTAGCAAGTGATGATATGAAGCTGGGATTTCTGGTTGATGCGCTTGATAGTCATCACTAAGGAGAGCTCCATAAACCTTTCGATGTGTTGACTTGAGCAAGGCAAAGTGAGATAAGCACCAGGGAAATGTCCTGTTCTTAGGTCCATAGACATAAAGGCAAATACACAGCATAAAGAGAAGTGCCTAAACGATATCACATGTGAAAAAGAATTAAAAGTTAATTTTAAACTCAGTATGAATTAGCAGGATGACATACTTACTTTTTCCCTCCTCAGAAAAACCTAAAACAGTCTATTTTTAAGCTGCATTAATAGAGTAACAAAGTGTAATCATACAAGCTGACAACTTTCAACTCTGTAAGCCCAGCCTTCTGCCATAGTATTTATCTCCTATAACATCTTGGTGTAGGAGATAGGGATAGGTGTAGGATTTAGCAGGTATATTAGCTTTTCCTCCTAACCCTGCTGTATTATCTGTCTGGGAGGACCTGTCTTGGTGCGAACCTACTACCAATGAAGTTACTCTTGCCTCAAACTAGGCAATCAACTTATCCTTATTTTGGTCTTTCTCTGATCCTTACATATGTTGGTTTTCCAAGTTCTAGTCACTTCAGCAACTGTTCGTCTCTCTGTCAATTACTACTGGTTTTTAATTTGGGACTAATTATCTCTACTTCACTGTCAGATAGTTTCCTTGTTCATCTGTCTCCAAATTTGCTTGGCTGTCTACACCATTTCTAGAGTGTGCATTCAAAACACAAATGTGATCATGTTATTTCCTAACTCTAAAACTTTCAGTAGACATTCATCCAGTCTTCCCATTGTCTATATGCCCTATCTATAGCCATGTTGGAAAGAGTGCCTGGGTGGCTCAGACAGTTGAATGTCAGACTCTTGATTTCTGATCAGGTCATGATCTCAAGGTCATGAAATTGAGTCTGACATTGGGCTCTGCGCTCAACACAGAGTCTGCCTGACCCTTTCTTGTTCCTCCTCTCTCTAAATAAATATTTAGATAGATAAATACATAAATAAATAAAATCTTTATTAAAAAAGAATGGAGCATGTATATTCAACATAAATATGTAAAATAAGTATATAATGTAAATATTTCATACATCATAAAACATACACAAAACAAATTTTAAAAGGATGAGATACAATAGGAATTTAAATCTTCAGAATATCATGTATTAATAAAACAAATAAAAACCTATTTTTGCAGTGTGCTTTAATGTGTTTCATTTTTTAAAAACTTAGCTTAGGCAGTCGCGCAGGCAGCGGCTGCGGGAAGCCGGACACCCGGCGTCATGTATTACAAGTTTAGTGGCTTCACGCAGAAGTTGACTGGAACATGGGCTTCCGACGCCTATAGCCCGCAGGGATTAAGGCCTTTGGTTTCCACAGAAGCACCACCTATCATCTTTGCCACACCAACCAAACTGAGTTCTGATTTTCCTGTATATGATTATGCTGGGAAAAACAAAGTTCCCGAGCTGCAGAAGTTTTTCCAGAAATCCGATGGTGTGCCCATCCACCTGAAACGAGGCCTGCCTGACCAAATGCTTTACTGGACCACCATGGCGCTGACGCTGGGGGGGACCATCTACTGCCTGATTGCGCTCTACATGGCTTCGCAGCCCAGAAACAAATGACTTGAGGCTGCAGAGGACTGGTTTGCTTTTTGGCATAAACCCTTTGAATTTTCATTTTTCACTGCTCTGTAAACATTTCCTTTTTTACTTGAATGGTTTACTTAACATTTTCACAGAGAAATAGGAAGATATTAAGGCAGTATTTTGGTTTATGAAATGCACATGGTCCATCAGAGCTCATTGGAAAGTTAAAACTATTGCTTAAAGAAATGCTGTTGCTCCTTGGGCTCCTGATTTCCCTGGAGGTTCTAGAGGGAGGCTGCACACAGGCTCTTTGACAGCAGTCTGTGCTGAGGTCATTAGGGACTCAGAGTGGTGTTTTTGAGCATAGGGTACAGAGGCCTTTCTGGATTTGGATGTGATTGAGGAAGGAAGAGAGAAACCAAGGCCAGGAGTATGAAATGGAGGTTTATGCTAGTAGACACCGTGGGGGTTTTTCCTTCTTGCAGTAAAATGTTAAAAATTATTTGCAGCCTGACTCTGTTCATTGGACAGTTTGTTTCCAAGGGTTATTTGCCTCACCTCAGATCTTTAGTGAAATTTTAGGTGTAATTGTTTGTATTTATTCCACCTCGGGAACAGAAGACACCTGTTTAGTGTTGCACTTTAGACCAGTGTGTTTTATTAATGCAGCTGTGACACAAAGTCTCCTTTACCTTTTCAAAATGTTATGGCTTTAAATTATGACTTATTTTGATTGTGGAATAAATACATGAGTGAAAAATCTCAAAAAAAAAAAAAACCCCAAACCCAAAAAACTTAGCTTAACATAATTTTGATATAGTGATTCAGAATTCAGTTTATTTTGAGATTTGCTTTTGATTGCTACAGTGGTTAAACACAGGATACTTCAAAAACAAATAAAAGTGCATCATTGGTTATAACTAAAATATAATTTTTATTTTTCAGTCCATCCATCAGTTATTCACATTTTTTCCTGAAATTTGGCAATATATTTTTATCTTCCATAATTTCAATCAGTTGTTCTTGTGAGCTAACTAAACGGTGTTATACTTCAGTATCTTTAAACAAAAAAACCCTACTGAAACCTTTTATTTACAAAATTTTACAAGTTAGAAAATTTAATTTTCATGCTTTTATATGCGTAGACATGAGAACAACACTTTTGCATTGCTTTTGGGTAAAGGAAATCACACAATAAAGGAAATAAAGGAAAAATTTCAAGACAATATGCTCTGTCATCCATACACATTTCTTTTGAAAAACAGTTGCTTTTTCACTCATTGCTAAGCTCTCACCTTTATTCTGAAAGGACAGATTGTCTATTTATTAAAGACTTAATTTTTTAGAGCAGTTTTAGGTTTACAACAAAATTGAGAGGAAGGTACAGAGATTCCCCATACGCCTTCTGCTCCCACACACGTCTCCTCCATTAGCAATATTCCTCACCAGAATTATATCAAAATATCAAAGTGATATTTATCAAAGATGAATCTGCACTGCCAAATTATGTTTGTCCAAAGTCCATAGTTTACCTTAAAGCTGACTCTTGATGTATAATCTGTGGGTTTGAACAGACACATATTAACATATATCCATCATACAGAGTCTGTCCACTGCCCTCGACATCTGTGCTCTCCCTGTTTTCTTCCCATCTCTCACTCCTGACAACTGATTTTTTTAATTGTCTCCATAGTGGTTTTTTTGCATTTTCCAGAATGTCATATAGTTTGAGTCATACAGTATGTACCCTTTTCAGATAGGCTTTCTCTAACTCATAGGGATTTAAGTTTCCTCCACGTCTTTTTCATGACTCAATAGCTCATTTCTATTTAGTGCTGAATAATATTTTATTGTCTGGCTATACCAGTTTATTTGTCCGTTCCTCTACAGAGGGACATCTTGGCTGCTTCCAAGTTTGGGCAGTTGTCAACAAAGCTGATATAAATATCCCTGGGAAGATTTTTGTGTGGACGTAAGTTTTCATCTCCTTTGGGTGCAGACCAAGGAGGGTGAATACTGGATCATATGGTGAGAGTACGTTTCGTTTAGTTTTGTAAGAAACCAAACTGTCTTCCAAAGTGGCTGTATCATTTTGGATTCTCACCAGCAATCAACAAGAATCCATGTTACTCGGGATGCCTGGGTGGCTCAGTTGGTTAAGCAGCTGCCTTCAGCTCAGGTCATGATCCCAGGGTTCTGGGATCGAGTCCCGCATCGGGCTCCTTGCTCGGCAGGGAGCCTGCTTCTCCCTCTGCCTCTGCCTGCTTCTCTGTCTGCCTGTGCTCACTCGCTCTCTCTCCCTCTGACTCTGACAAATAAATAAATAAAATCTTAAAAAAAAAAAAAAAAGAATCCGTGTTACTCTACATTCTTGTCAGCATTGGGTGTTGTCAGCCTTCCAGATTTTGGCCATTCTGATGGGAGTGTAGGGATACCTCATTGTTGTTCTAGTTTGCATACTCTGATGAAATATGATAGGGACACTCTCTTCATATGCTTATGCTGTCTATGTCTTTGATGAGGTGCATGTTCAGACTTTCTGTCATCTAGGTTTTCTCTTCTGTTAACTTCTAGAGTTTCATAGTTTTGCATTTTACATTTAAGTTTATGATCTATTTTGGGTTATTTTTTCTAAGAAGTATAAGGTCTGTGCCTAGATGAATTTTTTTGCATGTAGATGTCTAGTTCTTCCAGCACCACTGTGCTGCCTTTGCTCCTTTCAAAGTCAAAGAGCAGTGACTGCATTTATGTGAGTCTCTTTCTGGCCTCTCTGTTCTGTCCATGGATCTGTTTGTTTATTCTTTTGCCAAACCACATTGTCTTTATGACTGTAGCTTAATTGTAAACCTTTGTTCTTTTCCATCAATTCTGGGTGGACTATTTGGGGTCTTTTGCATCTCTATAAATAGCTTAGAATCAATTTTTTGATATTCATGAAATAATCTGTTAACATTTTGACTGATGTTTACTTATTTAAAAAACTCCATCTGGGGGGTAGTATGATAATGGCAAATTATTCTCATCACAGGAAAGGTAAGCAAATTTGTAAAAGGAAAATGTGCAATTCATCTTTATATATGAAAGTTCTTTTTCAGTTCTTTGCTGTGAGATAACAAATTTCTATGTAATACCTCAGATTTTCATGATAGTTTTTTTAAACCTCATTAAAAGGTGATATTGAAATATTATAAAAACTTGGACAGCTCTGTTTTTATGAAATTAATGCCATCAACAAAATAAAATGCTCATCTGCTTTGCCATTTTTATTTGCCTATAATAATGTAGTTGATGAATTTTGCTGTGGTGCTAACTTTGTCACTTTACCCTAGGGCCTTTTTTCTTTTTCTCTTTAGTCAATTTTCTATTTATACCCACTATTTCCCTGACATAGTGTTTTCAAAAGATATCAATACTAATGAAAAAGTATATTCTTCATTACACTTTACTGGCTCAACAAAAAGTTGTTCATGTATTTCATTATTGAGAGTATAACAAATATCAAAAAGAAACATGTTAGAAACATCCATAGTTTTATTCTCAAGTGTTTAGCAAGTGTCTAATACTTAACTTCCTCAAATATTCAGCTTTGTTTTCCACTGATTTATCTGATGCATTTTTTTAAAGATTTTATTTGAGAGAGAGAGAGAGTGAACAGGAGAAAGCAAGCATGAGCAGGGAAAGAGTAGAGAGAGAGGGAGAAGTAGGGAGGGGGAAGCAGACTCCCCACTGAGCAGGGGGCCTGAGGTGAGGCTGGAGCCTGAGGTGAGACTTGATTCTGGAGCTCTGGGATCATGAGGTGAGACTTGAGGTGCATTTTAAGCAGTCACTGTCTTAGGTTGGGTTCCTAAAGAAGCAGATCTTGAAAGAAGGATTTGAGTGTAAGTAGTTTGTGTGGGAGAAGGCGATCCCAGAAAGCATGGATAAGGTATGGCAGAAGTGAGAAAAGGAAGAGAATGATCCAGTACAGGACATGTCACCAAGCAGGTTCCTGCTCTGGGACACGGGGGTTCACGCCCGCTGGAGAGCTCAGGAGCTAGCACAGAATTTCTCTGAGGAGTTGCCCTCGAGGCATAGTAAATATTCTCCAACTCTTATCTGTCAGCAGCAGACAAGAGTTACTGAGCACTTCTGGCCTACCTATTTGCGGATCTAGAGAGCCCTCAGATGGAGTGCTACGGTGTATTAAGATGTAGTCTCCAAGGCTCAGGGACAAGGGATGCGGAAGGGATGTGAGCAGGGTCACTGCATCATCACTGCATCATCTGCTAAGGTCAACAGAGGCCTTCAGCATGCTTTGGACTGTGTTTCCTAAGAAGGGAAGAGCAAGTATTTTTAACTAAACTTATTACTGCTAAGTAAAAGTCCTGCAAAAGAGGGGCACTTGGGGGGCTCAGTCAGTTAAGCATCTATCTGCCTTTGGCTCAGGTCATAAGCCCAGGGCCCTGGATTGAGTCTTGCTTTGGGCTCCCTGCTTGGCAGGGAGTCTGTTTCTCCTTTTTCCTCTGCTTCTACTCCTGCTTTTGTGCTCTTTCTCTCAAATAAATAAATAAAATTTCAAAAAAATCCTGCAGGGGCGCCTGGGTGGCTCAGTGGGGTTAAGGCCTCTGCCTTCGGCTCAGGTCATGATCCCAGGGTCCTGGGATCGAGCCCCGAATCGGGCTCTCTGCTTAGCAGGGAGCCTGCTTCCTCCTCTCTCTCTGTCTGCCTCTCTGCCTACTTGTGATCTCTCTTTGTTAAATAAATAAATAAAATCTTTAGAAAAAAATTAAAAAAAAAATCCCGCAAAAGAAGCTATTAATCTATCAAATTTAGAAAAAATTTCTAAGGTCTTCATATTCTAGATAAAAATTCATATCTTAAAATAGTATTCTTTATGTATGTATATACATATATATACATATGTATATGCATTATATATATACATGTATATGCATATATATATATATATATATATATAAATGATTTAACAGATCTGAACGTGTCATTAGTATTTTTACCTGACAAAGAGATTATACAAGGAATAGAAGGATCAGCTCTGCCCTTTTCTTAGGTTTTTCTTTGCTTACCCTATTAGTGTTATCTTCAGTTTGGGGTTTCTTTGAAGAGATCTTTCTTAAGTCACCTGTCTATTTTATGAGGGTTATTTACTTAAAAATAGATAATATAATCCATAAATCTACTGAACTAGATACCATAAAATGCAACATTTTTGATAAAAGTGAAATGAGTCACAGGGAGATGGCCAGCGTCCAGCCCTTCATGTTGTGGAATTCTTTATCATTAGGATGTTTTGCTTACTGTATGTGATATGTGACAGTTTGAATTTCAAATCTATTGATGGAGGTTGCCAGTGTCAATTCAAATGAAATACTAGTGAAGCTTAACATTTTCCTGATTCTTGGGGTAAAAATCAAATAAACTAGAAGTCCTCCTATTTTACCCTCGTGGAGCATTTTGTGCATCCCCTGTGGTATGTATGCCCTAGTTTGGAGACGACTAGATTATAGGACAAAGTTCAGATGTCTTCGCGTGGGGCACACAGTCCTCCATCATTTGGCCCTTGCCTACCTCTCTAACGTAAGGTCTTGCCTTATACCCTGCATTTCAGTTGTAATGGACTTTTTGGAATTCCCTCAGTTTTTCATGTTGAATCATTACATTAGAGCTTCCCAGAATGTTCTTTTTCTTTGGACTACCTGGGAAAACCTTCTCTCTGAAACTTTTTCTGACCCTTTTCCTCTCCCCCAGGAAGCATTGAAAATACACTCTTTAAAACATTACTGTATTGTCAACCTTAGCTTTCAGCCCTCCTGTTGAAGCTATTTGTTAACACTCTTGGGTACTCCTATAGCTTATCATCTCCCTGAAATCAAAGGTGTTGTCGAGTTTATCTTTGATCTTCAGCATATAGCTTCAAACAGGCACACAACCATGCTTGTTGAATTAACTACGGGGTCATAGTCCTATTGAACACTGTCCTGGTCAGCCAGCACACAGAGGACTGTGTTTAGCTCAGGATGCCTCTTGAAGAAGGACTTGGAAACCTCATGTATAGACAAGGTGAAGAATTCCAAACAGTGTTATGAGAGCAACTGTAGCCTGGGACCAATGGATAGAACAACAGGGAAGAGGGATTTGAATTTACTATGAGGAAGAATTATCCGACAATTAGAGCTGCTTGAACACAGGATGAATGGCTTTGGGATATGGTGAAGTTTTTTTTTTTTTTTTTTGGTTTTTGTTTTTTAGCCAGTGGAGATGTTGAAATAAAGTCTGAATGGATAACCTTCTTGAGCAGAGCCAACAAGTGCTTAAAGCATCTGGAATGAATATGGTGAGCGGAGGAGGATTTAGCTAATCTTTGAAATCTTCGATATGTCGTGATAGGTCTAAACTTTAAAAGGTATTGTTTCCAAAAAAAGAAGAAAAAAAGCAGTGATGCCATTTTAAGTAAATAATTCCTCTGTGATTCAGAGTGTATGGATCTGGGTAAGACACCACTGTAATGCTGCTTTGCCTTCTTGTGAGCCAGGCTATGCAAATCTTTGAGCTTATATTGATGCTGTTATTTTTCTTTGTGAAAACACTCACAGACATTTAAGTTACTCCCTCTTTTCATCTGAGAAGTAGGATACCTTCTCTCCGCCTAACCATGGAATTAAAATTTATAGTCTGAGAGTCTGTAAAAAAATAATAGTGTCTCTTGAGTATTAGAGAAGCAAAAGGTACCTTAATCTTCTAGACATTCAAGGCTGCCTGAGGCAGAATTATAGAACAAGATATTGAATCAATTAAACTTAATTCAGGATATACATAATAAGCACATGTCACAGGTTTAAATAACACTCTCGATAATATAACATAGTCTAATTTTTATAACACTTTTAAAAGGCATGAGTCTTATAATATGGAAACAGTCTCAGTGAAGCGGAAGGCATTTGGCTCAGTGCTGTCTAACTGGTTTCGGAGCCTGGGCCGCAATCCATCACATCTGATTCCCCTTCCATGGGTTTCTCGCTTTCATCACACTGCCTCAAAAGTATAACATGTGGTCCTGACCCCGAAGAATTTGAAGGGATAAGATATATCCATCAAACAATTAGAGAACAACAAAAGTGTAGTAAGTGCGTTACAGCTGAGGAGTAGTTTGGAAGGTCAACAAGGTGAGAAATCACGGGCTAACGGATATGGAAACTTTTATTAAGAGCAACTTTGAAAATAGCTCTGAAGGATAATTAGGCTTACAAATTTTTTTTTTTTTTTGGTTCCCAAAGTGCATGTTGGCTTTGTCCACATTCACCCGTGCCTTTCCTTCTCTTTTATTTCTTTTTAGTTTTACTACTCTCTATCATACTGGCCAATGGGACACAAGCATCTAATTGCAGCAAATTCTTATACATTCCAAGTGACCCCCACAAAAACAGGTTGCCATGGTAACCAAACAAAAAGGGACTAGGAAACAGAAGCAAAGTATTTACTTAATGTCTGATGGGCTCTCTGCACGATTTTCATTAGACCTGTTGCTGGCTTTCTTTTAGGTTTGGGTGCCAGTCACTGCTAATTTTTTTAAGTTGTTAAAAGATTGAAAACTTTACCAAGCCCTTTAGTATAGAAAACTGTACCAAGCAGTGAAGTCACAGCAACTGATTTTTTTAAATACACCAATCTTATTTAGAAATGTTGATTTATTACATAGAATTAACCCAGAAGCTTGCACCTCTTGCTAGTGGAATTGAGAGTACAGCAGGGGCATTTGGTGATGGTAAAGAGTTGTTTGAGAACGCTACAAAAAGGGGAGGTAATAGTAGATCTGAAATAATTTTGTTAAAGATCCTGCTATCTCTTTTTGCCACATCAATAATAAAAGTCTAATCAGCTGGCATAGATACTTCGTGGTTAATTGTTTTATGTACAAAGTCTCTAATTAATAGACTATGTAATTAATACAGTCTACTGTGTTCCGGCTAGTTTTAATCTCTTGGTGAAGAAAGATTTTGACAATGAGACACAAAGTCATTTAGACTCATAAAATATGTCTGACATTTTTTGAATTGGGGAATGGGACCCATTCCCTGCATCCCTACTATTGTCTTGGTACCTCTTTGAAGTGCAAAAACAGGAGAACTTCAAAGGCAGTTCAGAAAGATGGCATCTGTAGCTCTGGCAAGCTCTGAAGGTGTAGACAAGTGCCCTGCATGTCACTAGGTGGTGGGTTTGCTTGGGATCTTGGCACAATGGGCTATTCCTTTAAGAAAAGATAATTATAATCTGCATTCAATAAATAGCTTCAGCTGACACTTGCTTTTAAGAATCACACTCAACAAGGGGCGCCTGGGTGGCTCAGTGGGTTAAGAATCACACTCAACATACACCTTGAAAAAAAGTGATTCTACAATGTAAATAACATTTGTAGGAGTAGAAAACAAAGCTGGAGGCTTGTTTGGAAGTTTAGTTAGGCAGAAGGGACAAAGTTATCCCATAAAGGCATGGGTCTTCTCTGCAGTGTTGCTGCTCTGTGATACAGGTCCACCCACTTGCATATACAGAATTAGCTGTATTGTACTAAAATGCCTTTTTTTTTTTTTTTTTGCATTTTTCTATGTTAATTCTCTTAATCTAGCAGCTGAACGTGGGATTCTTGGAGCAAGATTCTCCTTCAATGAAGGGATTTGTCCCTTAGGAGTAGAGTCAGTTCAGTGCCAAGTTGATTCTACTCTAGGGTCACAAGGAAAAAGGTAAGAAAATATAATGTAATTATACAAAAAACACTTGTTTGTAACAACAGTGACAAAATACATAGGGGAATGCTCATCATGTATGTTTCTATTAATGCCTCACATGTGATCTATACTATTTTTGTTCTTTGGGATGTCTATATAATCATTCTTCTTTCTGAATTGTGCTGTTTCTGTGGAATATGTTAATGTGGGCTTCACCAGTATCATTGCTACCATTGTAGCCATACAGGAAGAGTAGAGCCAATGTGATGGCTAATTCCTATTTAAGTATTCTGTGCTGCAACCTCTAATTCAGTCATTCTTTGGAAAGGAGGTGGTAGGTTTGAGTGAATTTTTGGAGTTAGGACCTAATAAGAACACACATCATTGAGTTCCCACCCAAAGGTTAGTCAAGGCAGATATTTTGCTCTGAGGGCAGGGTTAGTAGATACAGTCCCATTCTAAAGTTCCTGCACATGATGCCCAGTACATGTACAGAAAAGGCCAGGCTTTAAGGGCCAATATCAATCAATATCAAAAGAATCCTCTGAAGAGTTCTTTACTGAAGTTAGGGAGATTAGGAGTATAACTTTGTCCTTTGTATATCTCCAGTGGAAAATTTAGGCTGGAGAAAAGAAAGGATTTCTTCTAAATTTTTTTTGACTTTTCCCACAGCAGCATTTAAATACTTGGTTTTCTAACTTATAAAATGATTGGTATTGACTTTTCCTTGTTTAACTAGAATTTATTCACTGTTCCATTTTTGTCTAGTGAGCCAAATGCTAATGAGTTTTCCTGGGTATAGTCTTAATTAATATAGTCTCAATTATCTGAAACATTTATTTGGAGTCTTCAGTAAGTAGCCTAAGGATAATTTAAAAAATTACTCCCCTCCTCTGAACGACAAACCACCCCCATCTCCACTTCCATAGTAGCCTTTCCTTGAGTGCATAAAGGATCAGTAAAACAACATCAGCTGCTTTCCATTTCTTTTTATTTGTTAGCCAGAGTCTGGTGAGGCTCCTCAGTAATTCCCTTAAGTATCCAAAGGAATCCCTCTCTTTCTTTGGCTTCCTCTCTCCCACAGGGCCCATTATCTCTATTAGCCTGCTTTAGAGAAAGAAGGGACATCCGCGACATGGTCTAACTTCTCTGCAGTCAAGGATGCCTTCAAAAGCAAAGTTTGGGTGACTGAGGGAGGGGAGTGGGGTAGGGCACATCGCAGGGGAGGGAAGGAATTATAAGCAAAGGGACAGCTGGGGATCGGCCCATTCTTTCTGGGCATTTTTGTGGAGCCTCTTTACAGGCAGTAAAGAAAGTAAAATCTAGATACGTCTTTTAAAACCTGCTCTTGAAGTGTCTGACTTTTTTTTTTTTTCTTTTTTAAAGATTTACTTATTTATTTGGGAGAGTAGAGGGTGGGGAGAGAGAGAATCCCAAGCAGATTCCCCGCTGAGAGCAGAGCCCTGACTTGGGGCTTGGGCTCACGATCCTGAGATCATGACTGAGCCACCCCTAAGTTTCTGACTTCTTAAGCTGATCTCCCCAAGGAATAAAGATAAGAGAAATAAGGCAAGCCAGGGGGCCAGGTATGAACATAATCCAATTTTCATTTAAGTTTATAACAGTTTTGAAGTGACCATCATATTCTCTGTTTGGAAATAAAAGAGAGGAACCAAAATGGGTAAGCTCTGACATCTCATGGTTGGAGTTCCCTGGAGCAAGATCGAAGTACCCACGAATGCTACCCCAGTTAGTGGAGTGTGAGCTTTAGAGATAACTCGTCCCAATAAGAAGCCATAGGTTTTTTTTTGTTTGTTTGTTTGTTTTAGTTTACGTTTACACCTTAAATAGCGTTAGGTAAAGTATGATTAAGAAGGAGGGAAATTATGGAGAGAGAAGACAGCAAATTTTTTTCTTGATTGAGTAACTTGAATTTCATTTTTCAAAAATCAGCCAGTAGTTTCTCTTACTAGGATGTCATGCAAATATTTAGTTTATCTTAGGGATTTGAGGGCAAAATTCTACTTCCAAGGAATAAAAGATTGAGGCTCAATTAACTTTACTATTTAAAAAATAACTCCTTTTCTGAGTATGAAAACAATCCACATCCATTATAAAAAATTAGGGAAATAAATGAATTACCTATTACATAAAAATTATAATAATTTGCAAAATCTTCTTTAGTTGCTTCTTTAGTATTAGAAGATGAGGGACAGTGAGGGAGAAACCTTTTATGTGGCTGCAAAGGAAAAAGAAAAAAAGATTTTTAGGCTAGAGGCTTTTAGGCTAGAGGACCCATCATCTTCTCTCTAGTGCCCAGGAACCGCTGTCCTTGAATCTCTTAATATATGTGAGCAACAGGACTGTGTAGGAATCAACTTAGGGCTGTAGTTTTAAAAGAAGTCTCCTCTAAGGACAGTTGTCCAGCACCAGCTGTTGGCTTGGCCGTCAAATACAAAGCCCAACGAAGACCTCTTTGCAGGGACCGAATAGACAGTGTGGGCCCCAGAGAGTGCCCTCCACAAAACCAATCCCTCTTTAACCTGGATCAAAATGAGTTCTCAGTGCCTACTCTGTATTTGGGAGAGCCCCAAGGTGAGCACTCTGGACTATTTAAGAATTACTTCCACGTGGGTTGAATTCCATTTTTGGTATGTGTGTGTACTGTGTGCTTTATCCCCCAAGAAAATGACAGTGTTCCAAAATTAGCTGAGATGTTGAGATATCCTATACTCTTTGGTGTGTTGGTATTTTTTTTTTTAAGGATTTTATTTATTTATTTGACAGAGATCACAAGAAGATGGAGAGGCAGGCAGAGAGAGAGAGAGAGAGAGAGAGAGAGAGAGAGAGAGAAAAGCAGGCTCCCCGCTGAGCAGAGAGTCGGATGCGGGACTCCATCCCAGGACCCTGAGATCATGACCAGAGCCGAAGGCAGAGGCTTTAACCCACTGAGCCACCCAGGTGTGTTGGTATTTTTGATTCAGGAGTGGAGAAACAGTTTTGAAGGAGCTGAAGAAATGAAATTGTTTTTGTATATGTTGACTTGTAGTGAGTGGCCCAGCAAAATGTTGGGGGTTCCTGAAAGGCTGAGGTTCTCATGACCATGGCCGACTCTGCAGACTGTCACCAGGATTTAAGGATTAGGAATCGGGGAGACAGTGGTACTGGTTCATGTTGGTGGCAAGTTTGGGCGAGAGTGGGACTATGATTTTGTGTTATTCTTGCAGGCTGATGTGTGGGAATGCTGTGTGTCTGGGAATAACTCAGAAATCCAGGGGTCTTCGGTGAGTTGAAAAAGAATTTTAAAAATCCTGACTTGCTGGTTGCTTTTATGTTTCTTCTTGGACACATTTAGAAGGAAAAATGGGAGTTGTGCCTTCCTTTCTTTTCCCTTTCATTTGCCCTGATTATAGGAGGAGGGACCGCAGGACTGGTTTAGTCATCATACCTTCATAATTTCGTTGCAGTTCAAGATGTTCTCTTGTGAGACTTAGCAACACGGGGCTGGGATGTGACATCTGTTTTGCATAATCAAAATATTCTTTTGCTGAGCGAAATGCCTTTTTAATGCTTTGGGGGTGAGCCTTGAGACAATGCTTTTTCTGCTTCTGTATAGTCTATGAGAAAATAAAGGGGCTTTAAGAAAGCTTTTCAACAGGAGAAGTAAACCTCAGAACAATGGGGAACAAACAATACCCGTAGCCTTTCCCACCCAAAATGTCTTCTTCAAGCCTGCCCCAGAGCCAGTGGGAGAAGGAGGTGTCTCTGCACATTTATCTGCAGGTTGGAAGCTGGAGAGAGGATTGCCTTGCAGGTGAACTCTGCACTGTGATTTCATGCTGAAGTGGCTGCATCTGTGCCCCCTGTTGCTGGCATGATTGGAGCATTAGCCCCGGCTCAGCCTTTGCGCCATTGATAACTCTGCTTAACGTCACCCCAGGGGAGGCTTTATTGGAAGCCCAGTCACTTTGCCTCGGCAATGGTGTACATTGGCGCCCCATTCAACCCTTTTTTCTGACATTAGCACATTTGAATGGGCCACCAGTGAAGCCATTCAGCGAGAACATGCAACCGGGGTTTCTGGGTGGCCTAGGGCTGAGCTGAGAATTCTCGTTAATGGACTGCCAGACTTAGCCTATTGAGGTGCATGAACTCAGTGACCAAAGAAAAGTGAGACAAAGATGTCCCTCACGGGAACATGTAGGTCAGAAGTGGACAAAAGCAGACATGGACCAGTCAGAGCTATTTGATTACTGAACTGAAAAGGGAACACGGATCCCCATGGGGGGGCAGTGCGACTGATTGGACCGAAATCTCAAAAATGCCCGCACACTCTGAGAGCAAGGAATTTACCAGAATTGCAGGTGGTGTGTGAAGTTATTTTAAAAATGTTTTTTCCTTCCACTTGTCTTTGTGGTAATTTCCTATTTGGTAGTACTTGGAAAAGGCCCCCAATAACTAGAAAGAAAAGAAAGGGTCACCCAATTGAACTGGAAAAAGCCTTCTTAAAAGGGAAAGGTGATCACGGGAAACCTTCCCCATAGTACTGTGCTCAGTTAGTTTCAAGCTCTTAAGGGACCAGAAAATATGCTTTGGGAACCAGAACTTTTACACATGTAGGATTATACCTTTAAAACATGAGCATAATTTCGAAAGCTTTTACTCCAAGATACAGGATAAAAATAAGAGTTTTTGAAGTTTTGCAAAAAGATAAAGGAAAAGAACAACTGGAAAAAGTTCATGGATCATTTTGGGTCAACATGATCAATAACAGCATGCTTAATTATGATTGACCCCACACTGTTGCTTCTTGCTGTATAAGTGTCTGAGGGAGAGGCGTTGGTCCCTCAAACTTAAATATGTGATCTATGCAAATATCTAGAGATCTGATATTCAGATGCTCATGAAATTTGAAAAGTGTTCTGTAATTTTTCCAAGTGTCATTTTAGTAACAGTATGAACAATTCATGGCAAGCCAACCTTACTTATTAGAACTTGATTAAAAATTTTATAGCTTCTTGCGAGGGGGCTGGCAGGAGAGGTAATTGGGTGATGGACATTGGGGAGGGCATGGGATGTAATGAGCACTGGGTATTATATAAGACTGATGAATCACTGACCTGTACCCCTGCAACAGATAATGTATTCCATGTTAATTCATTGAATTTAAATAAAATTTAAAAATAAAATTAAAAAAATGTTTACAACTTCTCGAGATAGCAGTATATTTTAAAATGTTCCACATTTTGGTTTTATAAGATTTTGGGAGCCTAAAGATACCCGTAATCCTGTTCTATAAAAGGAGCTCAGGAGAAAGCATGTTTTTTATTGTGTCATATATAACACAACTATTTTTATGAGGAATGTATTCAATTTTAAAAGTGTGACTGAAGGTAAAGGAAGAGTCACATCTTAACAAGAGAGTCCTATGCATTTATACTGAAACACAATTTTATGAGGGAGGCCCCTTCAGGGTCCATTTTAGTCTTTTGTATACTTAGTGGGATTGAGACCCACAAAGGTTCAGTGGATTGCCAAAGGCCTACCTAGTACCTGGATTTAAAAGAAACACTTTCTTTCGTTACATTTTATCTAGAATTGTTTCTTTAGAGTAGGAATCAGTTTTTCTTTAAGGGCTAGAATCTTAAATTTAGATGGTCTACCTCATGTTGAGTTTACTAAAGGTAAAATTGATTTACATTGTTTCTCTCTCTCTCTCTCTCTCTGTCTAGCTATCTTTATTTGTTGTGATACTTTCACTAAATTTTTTTTCAATATTTTAAAGCTCTAGTAAAAGTTAACAAGAATAATGTCAAAATTTCCCTGGGTGGGGGGGACGTTTGATACCGTTCAGCTTTTCTTGTTTTAGCATTTTAAAAACCAATTCATGGGGTGCCTGGGTGGCTCAGTAAGTTGAGCGTCAGACTCTTAGTTTCAGCTCAGGTCGTGATCTCCTGGGTTGTGCGATCGAGTCCCACGCAGGCTGTCTGCTTGAAGATTCTCTCCCTCTGCCTTTCCCCTCACTCGTGTGTGCATGGTCTCTCTCTCTCTCTCTCTCTCTCTCTGTCTCTCTAAAATAAATAAAATCTTAAAAAAAATCAATTCCCTTTCTTTCAACCTTCATGATAAGAAATCTTTAGCTTTCTTTTGTTATATGCTGTCTAATCCACTTCGAATATTTCTCCTTGAGGGTACTTTAGCTACATGGTAGAACAATTTTATGTTTTATTCAGAACAGATTGCCTTAGGAAACTTCAGCGTGAGTCCTCAGCTGCTTTCCAGTGAAGGGGTCCAGAATGTGCCAGCCCCAGATATGTCCCATGGGCGTAAGGATTACCTTGAGCTGATATTTGAGCGGCAATTGAGAAAGACAGAGGAAGAGTTCTCTGTCCTCTCCATTTCTGACTAAAAGCAGGGCAGAAACTTCCATTTGTAAAGGTGTTTCCATGTCCTGTACCAGGAAGACCATGATAGCACAAAGATTAGTGCCTAACGAACCTCACTGAACAGCCACCTTCCCACAATTTACTGCTCTTAGGTGCCCTGCTCTCCCACCTCCTGTGTCTAACCATTTCTCCACAGCTCATGACAGTCTAACCACTTCTTTCAGTTTTCACTTCTTTTCTGTGATGCCCCTGTGCATGGTGTTAATATTAAGATCAGTGCACTTTGTGTACCTTTTTCCTGTTAATCTGCCTTTTATCTGTTTAATTTGAAGGACTCCATGTTCTGTACCTGAGAAAGTAGAAGAAAAGTTTTTTCTTCCTTTCGTGAAGTAATCATTAAATTCTTCCTTCCTTTGTTCCACTAAGGCTTATCATATCTCTTTTGCTCCTTTGGTTTCCAACTTTTAATAGATTGTTTTTCTTCGATGTCTTCTTACCCAACATGGTTTTTAAATCTCATTTGCATTATTCTTTTCAGTTAAAAATTTAAAGTTAAAAATTTAAAGTCTCAAATGCCTCATTGTTAGTTAACTGAATGTCTTGGTATTACAGTGGGAACAGTCCCACTGCATTACACTGTATTACACTGTGTTACAGTGGGATTGTTCCCACTGTAATACCAGCTTTGTTATTAATTTGGAGGGCGTGTCTTAGGTTTAGTTAAGAGAAATGGCAACTTATAAAATTTGAAGCCATCTTTTCTAGAAGTGGTTTATCTTTGGGTTTTTTTTTTTAAAGGACAGTGGGTTTAAATACCTAAATTTTGTTTGAAGATACTGTCAAAAACAAAGTTGGCATACATCAGTCCATCACCACCTGCTGAAATTTCAAAGCTTTCTCATATACAAATTAACAGAAATAGGGGTTAATTTGGATTTCCATTCATTTGTTTTTGCATGCACAAAACTGCTGGGTTTGGATTTACTACTATATTAATAATATAGTAATAGTTTCCATTTAGCCAATGATGCTACGTATGAAGGAACGGTATTAAACATTTGACATGCCTTCTCTTACTGAATCCTCATAACCACACTATGAATTAAGCCCTTTATTATCTCTGACAGACAGGAAAACTTGAACATTGAGAGGTTAAGTAACTTATCCATGATTATGTGGCCGTTTGTGAGGAATTGGTTAGTTTTGGGTAGTAGTCTAGTCCTGGTTCCTTTGAAGAAGCAGGAGCCTTATTAGTAATTATATCTTATTGTGCACCGTGAGTGCCTTTTCTTTTTATATTTACTGATGGCACATGGTGCCTTCCCAGCATTCAAGGTCTCTAAGGGCACAACCAAGGGCAGGGAAATGAAACCTAGATATGTCAGACCACCAGGGTTGTAGCCAAGATAGAGGGGCTGTCGTGGTTGAAGGATTATGGGACATGCTCAGCATTCCAACCAGCACCTAGGTGTGTGTGTGTGTGTGTATATATATATATATATTTTTTTTTCTTTTCAGTGTAACAGTAACCTAGGTATATTTTTTCTTTTTTTTTGTTCTTTTATTTATTTTCAGCATAACAGTATTCATTACTTTTGCACCAAACCCAGTGCTCCAGGCAATCCGTGCCCTCTCTAATACCCACCATCTAGTTCCCCCAACCTAGGTATATTTTTATCAGGAACTTGTTTTTCAACATTGGCAGCTGGCTAGATAGATGTGCTAAAATGTTCATATTCTCATATTCTTATTATGCTTGCTGATTCTGATTTCCCCTCCTACACGTCTCCATTTCTTCTCTCATTCAAATGGTCTACCTTTTGATTTGGTTTCTCTAGGGCACGAATGAAAATATTTTCTGAATTGCGAAAGTCCGAATGATCAAATAATGTAGTAAAACCGTGAACATCTGTGCTGTTCAGGCGATGATTGTGCTGTGAAACCTCACCCAGACTTCTGGTTTACTTGCCTTTATGGTTTTCACCAACCGAAGAAAGAGCATTAGGTATAACTATCTATTTTGATAAATTGAAGCCCAGATAGATCCATTTTATATTAACACATGAGGTTCCGGAATCCCTATCCCCAAACACTGGACTTTGGCATATTGACTGTTTTAAGCTGAAGGAGTCTGAGAAACAGCAGGTGCAGGAAGGACTTTCTGACCTTCCCCTGAAGAAGGTCATGAAACCTCAGGTGAGAGGTGACTTCCCTATACCCAGAGGAAAGGAGCATCCTTCTCTCTGAAGATGAGGGGACACAGAAGAGGAGATTGGCTAAGCTTCCCCCAGGTCACTATGCTTACCCCATGCCCTCTGGCTCATCATATTTTCCCACAATTTTCCACTCTTCATCAAACCTAATATAAAAACTCTCAGGTTTAATTATTTCTTTAGGTCTTCACTTCCTTATAAGGCTCCTGTGTCATGTAAAATGTATACTAAATAAATGTGTATATTTTCCTCTTGTTAATCTGTCTCTCATTAGAGTGGTCCCAGAAGGATAGAGGAAAAAGGTATTTTCCCTCCTTTATCCAACCTGCATGAAGGTGTTAGAAACCATCTGAGGAAAAACAAAAACAAAAACAAAAACAAACCATCTGAGGTTGCTCAAGAAATCGGAGGATGAGCACTGATCCTAGGTGCGACTACATACCTGCCTCCCTCTGGTACTCCAGCTTCCTCCAAAGCGGGTGGAAAGTTGGCAGCAGTAGCGCTAACATTTCACTAAGAAGAAACACAAAACATTAACTTTTTACAAACACCATGGGAATTTTAGAAAATATTGAGGCCTAGGCCCCACCCCAGACCAACGAAATACAAATATCTGGGGGTGGGGGTCAAAGCATCAGATTTTTTTTTTTTTTTAAAGCTTTTCAGGTGATTCCAATGTGTAGCTAGAGTTGAGAAGCCCTGATCTAGCATAGCAGGCAGAGGAAATACCACCATGAGTAACCAAGTTTAACTAGGTTCTTTAGGAGATGCAGACATTTGGGTTAAGTCCTGATTCCTGCCTTTAGGGACATTTTCATTTGGTTGAAGACACTCTTGCCACAAAAACGGTCACTGATAATATAATGTAGGTTCTCATTGTGAGTGAGTGAGGTCAGAGTTTCAGCAGAGTGTGGAGCAGGTAATGGCGGCGAAATAACCTTGAAGTCCTCTCCTCATTCTACCAGGTAATCCACTAGTGCCTTCTTCTGTGCCGGACATTTTTTATAAACCTCATTAAATCTTCTCCACTGTACACCAGTGAGATATGATTATCATTTCACTGCAGAAAATCTAAAGCTTGGGGCTGTTCCTTGCTCAAGGTATGAAAGGAGCATTGAACGTTGGTCCGTTGGGAACCAACATCCATCCCCTGTAACCATTAAATTACACTATTTCGTCTTGTTAGTTGCATGGCCCGTAGTTAAAGGGAGCTGCATGCCATAAGATATCAAACATTTTATTATCTTTGCATTGTTTATTTTTATTAAGCTATATATTTTGAAAAATTCCAAACTATAGTAACGTTGAAAGAATAATACATCAAATACTGAAGATCTTTTATCTACATTAATCAATTATTGATATCTTACTCTATCTGCTTTATTTTGCTCTCTTATTTATTTACAGGCAAAACCTCATTTTATTGTGCTTCACTTTATTGTACTCCTTAGATTCTGGACTTTTTTACAAATTGAAGGTTGTGGCAAGTCTATTAACACCATCTTTCCAACAGCATTTGCTCACTTTGTGTCTCTGTGTTGCACTTTGGGGACTCTCACCATATTTCAAACTCTTTCATTATTACTATGATTATTACGGTGATCTGTGATTTGTGATTGCACTTGCTGAAAGCTCAGATGATGGTCAGCAGTTTTAGCAATAAAGTATTTTTTGATGAAGATAGGTACTTCTTTAGCATACTGCTATTACACACTTACCAGACTACTTAATATAACTTTTATATGCACTGGGAAGCCAAAGAATTCTTTCAACTCATTTTACTGTGATACCTGCTTTATTGCCGTGGTCTGGAAGCAGGCTTGCAGTGTGCTGGTATGGCTGTGCCTGTAGGTATGTATAGATGTGTCTTTTGTTCTTGTTGTTGAACCATTTAAGAGGAAGTTGCAGACATTGTGGCAGTTCACCCATGAGCCCTTCAGTGCAAACTGCCTGAGAATATGGACAATCTCCCATATCACCACTGTACTATTCACACCTCAGAAAGTAAACACTAATCAAATTTTGTCATCAAATGTACACCTTTTATTTATGAGGTGCCTGGGTGACTCAGTCGGTTGAGCACCTAACTCTTGTCTTTGCTCAGGTCTTGATCTCAGGGTCCTGAGTTCAGGCCCCACGTTGGAGCCTACTTAAAAAAAACTTTCCTCATTTATACCCAATATGTCTGTTCATTTGCTTTTGTTGACCTAAGATTCAAGCAAGGTTTATTAGTTTCATTTGGTTGTGATGTTTAGAGACGTTGAGACTTTAAGTAGTCTCTTCTGTTTCTGATACTGACTCTGTTTTGAAGAGCTAGGTCAGTTGCTTTGCAAATATCTCCCTTTCTTGGATTTATCTCATTGTTTTCTCATGACTGGATTCAGGTTAAACATTCTTGGCAAGAATACTGGGTAGGTGATGGACATTTCCATCAAGAGGCACCTATGCAGTTTTTCCCATTATTCTTGGTGCTAAGTTTGATCATTTTGTTACAATGGTGATGGCATACCCAATTTCCCCATTGTAAAGTTAACCTCTGTGGACATATTTTTAAACCAGTAAACCCAGTGATTGTAGCATCCGTTAGTGATTCTTACATAGTGGGTTAAGAAATGGTGACTTTTTTTTTCCAGTTCTGTCATTTTCTTTCTTTTTTTAAAAAAAAATTTTTATTTATTTATTTGACAGAGATCACAAGTAGGCAGAGAGGCAGGCAGAGAGAGAGAGAGGAGGAAGCAGGTTCCCCACGGAGCAGAGAGCCCGATGTGGGGCTCGATCTCAGGACTGTGGGATCATGACCTAAGCTGAAGGCAGAGGCTTTAACCCACTGAGCCACCCAGGTGCCCCAGTTCTGTCATTTTCTTAATACTTATTAGCTGTTGTATTAGCTGTGTGGCTCAGGCTGTCAAAACAAAATACCTCAGACTGAGTGGCTTAAACAGTAGAAAGTATGTATTTTTCTCACAGTTCCAGGGGCAGAAGTCCAAGATCAAATTGTCATCAGGGTTGGATTTTGGCAAGGCCTCTCTTCCTGGCTTGTAGACACCTGTCTTCCAATATCTTCACAGGGCCTCTTCTGTTTGCTGTGTGGAAAGAGAGAACCCCTTTGTGTTTCTTGCTTTTCAGATGAGGACACAGGTTCTGTAGAATTACCATCCTATCTTTGTGACCTCATTTAACTTTAAGGCCTTACCTCCAAAAATAGTCACACTGAGAGTTAGGGCTTCAGCAAATGAATTCTGGGTGGGACACAATTTCATCCGTAACAGTTGGTATTCTCCTGTAAAGTAGAACTTTGCTTTTTTGTTTTTCCCCTTTCTGTACTCTTTTCTCTCCCCTCGCCCCACTTTCTTATTCTCTTGACTTTCACTATGGACTCATGCATTTGTTTTTCATTTAGGATATTATTTCTGTCATTAATTTTGATGCTCAAGGTGGGATGTGGCCGCAAACCAGCACCACTATTCTTTTGACATGAGTCTATTGGTGTTGAAGCATTTCCTGGCTTCCTTGAACAACAAGATGCTCACGGCTGTGAGCCAGTCATTTCTCCAAGGAAACTTGGTTTCTTTCAGTGGTAGATGCCACTGTCTGTATGGCTGTTATTACTAGCTATGATTACCTTGTAACTCTGTTATTTTTAACACAGTTCTCTGTACTATAGCTATAGAAACTGTATCAGTAGAGACTTTATTAGGGACTAAGTCTTCAAGAGTACAATCAGGTATGTAGTAAGCATTTGAAAAGCTTTCAAGTGGCTTGGAACATAACATATACCTAGTAAATAATGATGAATGAATGAATGAATGAATGGCCTTGAATTATGGGGTTTGCTTGGTCTGTTGCGAGGGCCTTCTAACCCAAGTGAATTTGCACAGGCTGTAGTGAGTGGAGGAGACTGGGATTCATTCTTGTATTTTACCTACATTTTCAGCCTGTAGCTTCCTCTCTTTTTATTGAGCAAAATCCAGATTCCCACATCCTGATCCTCTCTAGACTCTTACGGTTGTTTTCCCAGGAAGCGACTCTTTGGGGCCTCTCACTCCTCATCTGTGGTTCTC
Organism: Mustela erminea; assembly: GCF_009829155.1. Taxonomy (NCBI): domain Eukaryota; kingdom Metazoa; phylum Chordata; class Mammalia; order Carnivora; family Mustelidae; genus Mustela; species Mustela erminea. The sequence goes on from NC_045618.1 coordinate 86,190,705, forward strand.
AGTGCGTCCCTTCAGATTTCTAGGGGGATGAGATAACTTATCTTGAAAAGAATACTTGAAAAGAAATATTTTTCCTGGTTTTACAAAACAGGTAGCTAAGGAAATTTTTTTTTTCATGAAGAGAATCCAGTTAAAACGGAGCTAGGAATACAGATTTCAGAGCTCTTGAGGCTCTCGTATATTTAATATCATTCTGAGGAACAAGGATTCAGCCACAACCACTCTTTAAGGATCTATTTACTGTCAAAGTGTAATTGGATTTTGATATAGCAGTTCATTTTGGTGGGGGTGAGGATGGGAAGGTGATTACTAAGTAACAAACAAAATGTAAGTGATGGTACCTTTGATTTTTTTTTTTTCTTTTCTTGCTCCTGGATCTTTATAGATACTGGGAATAAGCCCCTTATCCCCCACAGTGGTCTTAGAAAACAAGGCATACACTTCAACTACTTCTGCTGTGAATAATCCATTGAAGCCAAGCAGTATTATGCTAGATTCATCAGTGTTCACACAAAGGTCATATCCTTACATATCTCTTTGAATTTGTGGGACGCATATGGTGTACCACTTCTATAGAAGAAATATTTTCATTTTAGAATTCAACTTTTGTAACCTTTGGCAACATGTAGTATCAATGGCTCTTTGTTGTTCAAAAAAAAAGTAAAACTGTAAGCTATCCCCAAGGATATGCAGGGCGTTGCTATAGCAACAGAATCTGCCTCCCAGCACCACAAGAGAAGCTATGAATAAAAGATGGTGTTCTAAGGACAACAGAATAGAAGAGGTTGTTTCGATCCTTCTAATACCTGAAATTTGCTGTTATTTTGTTAAATGCAAAATAAAAATCTTGGGAAAAGGCCCAGTTCACTAGAAGGATGAATTTCTATATTGTACTTCAGAAGTCATGGGGAAAAATACATGCAGAATAGAGTCAGCCCATGGTAAGAAGACCAGGGAAGGGCCAAAATATTTGATTTAGGTTTTGCTGTATGTTTAGTTTTTTACTTCAGATACAAGAACTCAAAGACAAAGATGCTACTTGGACATACAAAAAGTGGGGCTATTTTAAATCCTGACCCCAAATAGTCTTCTGGTTCTATACTTGAACATAAGCACATTTTACACAAAAGAGAAGGCAAAACAAAATGCTCTAATCCTAGCTTGCATTGTTTATTCTGAATCTAGTTACTTCATGTATACCCACTTTGGTCACAGAGTTCTAATTCCTAGCACGAAAGCTGCCCATCTACCTACCAGCCTAGCTAAGTAGGTGACACTGGATGTTTTAGGACCCAGATCTTAAGGTGATAGCTAAAGGTGTCTGATGACACAGAAATGAATGAACTTTGAATCTCTCTCTTTCTGCACACACACACACACAAACACACAAACACGCACACACATATCTTCCCATATGTATCTTTATATCAAGTTTAGTTTTTCAAAAACATGTGTTTGTCATGCAAAGTTATTGGTAAAGTTATTCAGAGAAGAGGTAATGAGCTCAGGCCTCGGGAAGTGCTTATTTTCAGTACACTGAGAGCCAAATGAAATTATTGCCAGAGATATGACTATCAGAGCAAAGGGATTCCTGTGGACTGAATTGTGCCCCTCCTCCCCCTTCATATGTTGAAGCATTAGACCCAAATGTGACTGTATTTGGAGATAGGGCCTTTGTGGAAGTAATTAAGGTTAAATGAGGTCATATAGTACGACCTTGATCTGATAGGATTAGTGTACCTATAAGAAGATAAAAAGAGACCAGAGCTTTCTGTCTTCCCTGGTGTGCGCACGCCAAGAAAAGGCCACATGATCACACAGCAAGAAGGCAGCCATCTATAAGCCAGGAAGAGAAGCCTCACCAGAAACCAATCACACTGGTAGGCAGACCTCAGACATCCTGCATTCAGAACAGTGACAAAATGAATTACTGTTGCCTAAGCCACTACCGTCCGTGGCATTTTGCCATGGCAGCCTAAGTGGACAAATACAGGGATTAAACATTTGGTATGATTAGTGATGGAGGAACGTTGTTAGGGTTCAAAGCCCATGGCCAAGAAAGAAGTCTTTTTTTTTTTTTTTAAAGATTTTATTTATTTATTTGATAGACAGAGATCACAAGTAGGCAGAGAGGCAGGCAGAGAGAGACAGAGAAGCAGGCTCCCTGCTGAACAGAAAGCCCAGTACGGGACTCAATCCCAGGACCCTGGGATCATGACCTGAGCCGAAGGCAAAGGCTTTAATCCACTGAGCCACCCAGGCGCCCAAGAAAGAATTCTGGAAACGTCTTTGGTGCAAAAGCATAGGGACAGGACCAGTGGGCAGAAAGAGCTGCACTGGGATTGTGAGGGATGATTGGTTTTATACCTTCAAGATGGGAAGGGTTTAGGGACAGCACAAGCCTCCAAGGTATTTTGGAAGCCGTGTTTCCAGGATCCTGAGGAGGCTAAGTAGTGTTAGGAAAAGGTCATTTATTACAGTCTGATAAAACCTTAGTCATGAGACCCTTCAGATGTATATCAGTGGGCCATCTGCTTGGGAGATGATTGCCAACACTATATTGGGGATACGGATAAAGGAATTTCCAAAGGAATTTTTAGATGTTAAAGTAGACTTACAGGATCCTGGAGTGGGGGCTGGGGGTCAGGCTAAGATTGCCTGTTGTCCTGAGCCAAGTGTCACCTTTGAGGAAGCTGAGTCCCTAGAGGAAGGTCACTCTGCCTGTTTCAAGGACTTGTCAGTGGGCTGCAGATAGTAAGGAAATTTAATAATTTCCCCTCTGCTTTTGTTTCCCATATCAATTACTTCCGTTATTTTCTTTCATAGTCAAAATTTAACCTCTGTTTGTAGGGAAACAGGCATGCACACCATTCTCAAAGTTTTTCTAGGACTTTTCTTTTGCTACTGTCACCTTGACAACTTAATACAACTGAGGATCGAAAGGTCACTCATACAGTTATTAATGTGTGTTAAAAAAACCCCACTATTTTGGCTATGATACTAGAAAATAGGACTTTCTGTTTTAGTTAGAATGATTTTCCACTGAATTTATGGGCAAATACAATTGTAGATGCGTAACAAAAGGTAGTATTTTGTTTTTCAGCTCTTTTTTTTTTTTTTTTTAAAGATTTTACTTATTTATTTGAGAGAGAATAAGAGTGAGAGGGCATAAGCAGGGGAGGAGCAGAGGGAGAGGGAGAAGCAGGCTCCACAGGACCCTGGGACCATGACCTGAGCTGAAGGCAGATGCTTTTAACCAGGTGAGCCACCCAGGCTCCCCTTAGCTCTGTCCTGCTTTAGGTGTGGCTAGACAATATTGGGGAAGGATGGACGAGTAGACTATTATGTACTAATATGAATAAATTCTGGACGCCATTTTCAAAATTTCAAGAGATCTCCTTTTTTTGTTGTTAATTTTTTCTTTTCCTTGGATTTTCCCATAATTTAAAGGCTCCAGGGATTTTTTTTCTTTCTTTTTTTTTTTTTAGTTTTGATTTTTTTTTCTTTTTAAAGATTTTATTTATTTGTCAGAGAGAGAGGGAGAGAGAGCGAGCACAGACAGACAGAGTGGCAGGCAGAGGCAGAGGGAGAAGCAGGCTCCCTGCCAAGCAAGGAGCCCGATGTGGGACTCGATCCCAGGACACTGGGATCATGACCTGAGCCGAAGGCAGCTGCTTAACCAACTGAGCCACCCAGGCATCCCTCTAGGGATTTTTTTGATTAGCAAGGTGTCTATTCACCTGAGCTGATTACATGACTTGGTTGTTTCTCCTACATTTAAAACTAAGCAGCACAGGGTGCCTGGCTGGCTCAGTCAGTAGAGCATGCAACTGTCGATCTTGGGGTTGTAAATTTGAGCCCCACGTTGGGTGTAGAGAGTACTTAAAAAAATAATAAAATAAAAATTTGGGTGCCTGGCTGGCTCAGTCAGTAGAGCATGTAACTCTTGACCTCCGGGTGGTGAGTTTAAGCCACACATTGGGTGTGGAGCCTGATGCAGTCCCAGAACCTAAGTCAGGTTCGGTGGGGTGAGGTTCAGAGCTGACGACTAAAGAAAGAATTATTAAGACATCTTTGGTGGAAAATGGTGGTATATTAAAGCAAGGGGACAGGACCCGTCGGCAGGAAGAGCTGCTGCCCCGGGTTGTGAGGCGTGGCTGGTTATATACACAGGAGTTGGGTAGGTGAGGACAAAGGGGTTTCCGGAAGGGCTATTGGGGCAAAGAATACTATCAGGATATTGAAGGCTTGGTTACTATCAAGTAAAGACAATTGAGAGTCTCCTGGTGGAATGTTACATTCCTGCTATTAAGTGTCCTTGTTAATGAGATTTAGGTTTAGAAGAAATTTAACTTTACTTACTTTTCCTTCTACCTCCGCCTCCTTCGGTTTTTTATGGAGGGGAGGGTGACATTAGGGCTTGAGGAACTGAGTTCTGTGTCTTTGGAAATTGGGCTATTGATAAGGTAACTTCTTTGTTGTAATCTCAAGGACATTTGCAAACCAAGGGAGACTCCTGTCTTGCAGGATTGTGATCTCAGCAAATTAACTAATTATCCTTTTATGGCAGTCAGGGGTGCCTGAGGAATGCTACGCATATGGAGGGGAGCGGGTGGAGGGGGGGGTGCAAGGCGCCAGCTTTTGCTTTGTCCTCAGCCAGCCTCCTGCTCCCTCATCAGAGCCTACTTAAACAAATAAACACAAAAAACTAAACAACTCACTAAACAATAATGGGTGGTGGGAACATAGGTGATTTTTTCCCTCCTTACTTTTCCACTTATTTTTCTAGATTTTGTATAATAAGCACTCATTACTTTCATAATGAAAGATAATTTTTTTTTTTAGTGAAAAATATAATACAAGTTTTAAAATTCCAAGTATTAGAAGAACCTGTAAAAATCCTTTCTGGTTTCAAAAAGAATTTTATGGGCTTATAGTAAGGGCCACTGCCTGGTACGATGAGGCTAGACTAGCCAGGAATGAGAAATCTAAAAGTATACAAAGAAGAAGGAAGTGAATACCCTGTCCCTGTCCGTGAGATTTAATATAGTTATGACTGAACATTAAATTTAGCCCTGAGCTTCCTGGTAGTCAAGAGAAAGAAATAGTGAATTAGAAAATCCTCATTATCTGATCAAAAGAAAGTATACCAGCACTTTGTGAAGAACATCTTTTCTTTGATAAACTCCCTTAAAAAAACCTTATTTTTTAAAATGTTCTTATTTGGGTAAATATGTTCTTATTTGTGTAAAACACGAAAAGCATATTTTTATGTGCTTCTAAGTGCGAAGAAAACGTCTGGAAGATACTATTGTCTGGAAGGCAACTGTTGACAGTAATACAAAGTCGTCAGACACTTTAGCTCCTCGGCACACTTTCCCCCTTTTTTGAGGACACCATCCCTCTCCCTCAAGGGACTGACCCTCTCTTGTTTCAGTCATGAGTTCCTGGGTGCTGCCAACCACAGTGTTCCCTTGACCTAAACCAAGCCCATCAGAGCATGTCCCTAACATTTTTTTCTACAGGAGGAAAAAAAAAAATCCCCTTTCCTGTCAGACCACAGTGATGCAAGGATAAGATCCCTCAGTCACCCCAAGCCCTGTCCTCCGCTGCCTGAGAAAACAAAGAGAAAACTATACCATGCTTGTAGAAGCAGAAACAAGAAGTTCACACCCCAGGTCTGTTCCCTGGGGCCATTGGTACTGCCCTGGTTTTCAGAGTAGTTGCTTTGATTCCTTGTCCTGCCCTAGCAGCCTTCAAACTCCTCTCTTGCATAGAGCTTCCTTCACACTACAGGTCTGTCCCTTGCAAGGGAAAGAATCTTGACTACTGAGATACCTCTGCGTGGGACTTGTGTGGACAGGAAAAGAGGAATGTGGGAGCTTTTATATGGCTTGAAAACTCTCTTTTCCACAATAAGCATATACTACATTTATAATAAAAATACCAGTAGGAATACAGACAAGAGAAATTTATCATGAAAAATTTATCTAAGAAATATTGAGCAAATAGAGACCATTTCTACAGAAAATCAGATGTGCCAGGGCTTTATTCAGGTGTCTGTTTCTTATATTGGGCTTTGCTAAAGTCTAGAAATAACACTGAAGTAGTTCTCAGTGAAGGCACTAAGTTAATGTGGTGCTCTACATTTACACTAGAACATACTATAGAATACTTAGAGGAGGGGACAGAGAACACATCTCAGGCTAACAGCCTAAGGACATAAGGGTCTTTGACAATTCCAGGTGAGCTTTTCTGAAGAGATGACTCTGTTCTGTTGAAGGCACAGTGACATGCTTTTAAGACTGACCCTTTCTCCAGAGTCACCACTGAATACATGTCATTATTCATACAAGACCTCATAGTAGGGGTAAAATCACGTGGTAGTCTGTATTTATAAAAAGGAAATGGAAAGAAAATATATATTTCTTTCTCTCTTCATTTTAAAACTTTATATTCAGTTCCTTGGCTCAGAAGATAATGGATTCAGACATTGGATTTGGAAGTTCCTTTACCCTTTGTTAAATACTCTCTTAAAAATAAAAGGAGATTTACAGATGAATTATTAGGATTCATAAGAGATTTCATCAGTGTTTTCAGATATAAGTTCAACATACACAAAAATTTAGAAAATATAAAAAATTATGTCCTTCACAGTAATGATAGAAGCTTCAAGATACTGAGAATATATTTGACAAAGGATGTGTAAGACCTTAAGTCAATTATAAAACTTTACTAAAGTAAATAAGGTAGAATTAAATAAGTGGAGATGTGTAAGAAGTTTATGAATAAGAAGACTCAATATCAATGTCATTTCTCCACAAATTAATCTATAAAGTCAATTTATTCTAATATAAGTTCTAATATATTATTCTAATATAATTTCTAATATAAGTCTTGAAACTTGACAAGTTGAAACCAAAGTTCATATGGAATAGTAAAGTGCCTAGAGGAGCCAAAAAAATTCAAAGAATTAGGGGAAGGATATCAGAGTTGGCTAAGTGTGTGTCATTCCATTCGGCTGCTCTCACAAACTACCTCAGACTGGGCAGCTTATAAACAACAGAAAATTTTCTCACAGTGCTGGAGGCTGAAAGTTCAAGGTCAAGGTGTCAGCATGGTTACCTTCTGACGAAAGCCCTCTTTTGGTTCATAGCCAGCACCATCTTCCCGTGTCCTCACGTGGTAGATGGGGCTGGAGATCTCCTTGGAGCCTCTTTTCTAAGGCACTAAATCCATTCATGAGAGCTCTACCCTCATGACCTAAGCTCCCCCGGAAGGTCCCACCTAATACCATCTCCTTGGGCATTAAGATTTCAAACTATGAGTTTTGAAGGGATACAAACATTCGGACCATAACAATCATTATTATATATTCCCCCGTTTAATGTAATTACTGATGTATTTGGGTTATACATATATATATTGTTTTATCCCTTATTTTGTATTTTTCCTGTGTTCTCTGTTCTCCCTTTTCTCTCTATCTCTCTCTTTTTTTTTTTGGCTTTTATGAATTAAATATTTTAAATTAATTTCTCCCCTCTATTAGCTCAATAGTTTTGTTTGCCCACGCTATGCTTTTTTTTCCCCCAAAAGATTCTATTTATTTATTTGACAGAGAAAGAGATCACAAGCAGGCAGAGAGGCAGGCAGAGATAAAGGGTGAAGCAGACTCCCTGCTGAGCAGAGAGCCTGATGTGGGGCTTGATCCCAGGACCCTGAGATCATGACCTGAGCTGAAGGCAGAGGCTTAACGGACTGAGCCACCCAGGCACCCCCCAAGCTATGCTTTTAATAGTTGCCCTTGATATTGCAACACGTATCCTTGCTTGACTAAATAAAACTATTACAAATTAGTATTTTTATCACTTCTCAATCAATACAAGCTCTGTAGAACATTTTATCATCATCCCCTTGCTTTTTGTGCTATTTGTTATTTATTTCACTACTACATATATTGTAAAGCTGCATTATCATTATTGTTTAATTTTTTTAAAAGATTTATTTATTTATTTGTGTGGGGGGGGCAGGGTAGAAGGAGAGGAAGAGATAGAAAAGAGAGAATCCTAAGAACTGGACGTGGGGCTCCATCCCACGATCCTGAGATCAAGACCTGAGCTAAGAGTCAGAACTGACGCACAAGGCACCCAATGATTATTGTTTTAAAAAGTTAGAAATCATTTGGGGCACCCAGGTGGCTTAGTTGGTTAAGCGTCTGCCTTCAGCTCAGGTCATGATCCCAGGGTCCTGCCAGGAAGCCCAGCATCCGAGTCCCTGCTCAGTGGGGGGCCTGCTTCTCCTTCTCCCTCTGCCTGCCTCTCCCCCTGCTTGTACACACACACTATCTCTCTGTCACATAAATACTCAAAGTCTTTAAAAAATAATAAATGATAAAAAGTTAATAGTCATTTGACTTTGACTACACATTTATGTTTTCTTTTCCATTCTCTACTCTTCCATTCTCCATTCTATCCTGCATTCCTGTGCTTCTGTCTGAAATCATGGTACTTATTAAATATTTATTTTAGTGTGGGTCTTTTGGTGATAAGTTCTTAGAGTTTTTATTTGCCTGGATATATCTTTATTTTTCTTTCCTATTTGGAGGATATTTTGCTAGGTGTGTAATGGCAAATTGGAAGTTATCTTCCTGCAATTCAGTGATATCAATGAATTTTCCTTGATTTCTTTTTTTCCTGTTGACAAGTCAACTAATTTATTGTTCCTTCTTTAAGTGTAATGTGTCTTTCTTCTCTGGCTCCTTTTAAGATGTTCTCTTTGACTTCAGCTTTAATCAGTTTTACATGATGCATTCAAGTGTGGTTTCCTGGTTATTTCTCTAGCCTGTGTTTAAAAAGTTTCTTTAATCCAGGGCTTGAGATGGTTTTTGTTAGTTTTTGAAGATTCTCATTGAGCATCTACATCATTCTTTCTCACCTCTTCTCTCTGAAACTTTGGTTGTACACGTATTTACCATATTCTACATTTCTCTTGTGTTCTTTTTGCATTTTTAAAAAGATTTTATTTTAAAGAGAGCGTGTGCACATGCATAAGAGGGGAGAAGAGGGGAGGAGATGAGGAGGAGAGGGAAAGAACCTCAGTCAGACTCCATGTTCAGCTCTGAGCCTGATGCGGAGCTCGATCTCACAACCCTGAGATCATGACCTGAGCTAAAACCAAGAGTTGGGTGCTTAACAAACTGAGCCACTCAGAAGCCCCCTCTTTTTGCATTTTTAATTTTTTTCTCTGTGTTCTAATCTGATGTTATCCTAGACCATATAGAAGTTAGTTTTATTTTTTTTTTGTCTCAATGGTATATAGAGTGAAGGAAAGTCATTGATTGAATTAGGGAGAAAGATGTTTCAAGGATGGATTCAAGATTTAAGTCTTTGTGGGAGCTGGTCTATTTCTGTTTTTCTTTACTGGGAAGACATAACATTTGGGGGGACTGAACTGAAAGCCTGGGGTATTTATCAGATCATCTCTTCCTTACTGGGCCTAGAACTTCAATTTCTGTCTCTCTAGCACAAAAGACAGTTGACAGCTTGGCTTAGATTTAGCTGTTACTTTTTGGTTGGCTTCCTGGCTTCTCACTTTTTGTGATTTAGGAATTAGTAAGTTTCTCAAAGGGAAAAGTGGCCAAGAATTTCTAGCTAGTTTTTCTGTGATTCCTTTTTCTCCTGGATCCTGCTCCTAATTCCTGTATGTCCTAAATTATAATTTTTATCTTTCTATCCCTATAAGATTGATAAAATCTCTGAACCACTGTTTTCCACTTGACTTAGTCCTGATCCTTTTAGGAGTTGGTAAATGCCTTTAAAGAAAAGGTGATAGGAGGTGTCATGGTCATTTCAGTGCACTTACCTTCTCACAAGGATTAGCCCTCAAATTCTGGAAGCCTTGGTTGATCTCCTGTGCTTTAGAAAATGACTTTGTTTTTTTAACTTGTTGAGATTTTCTTGCTATTCCTGATATGAGGGTTGTTGCTATAGGTTAGTCTGCTAGTTACTTCAGCAGAAGTCCTTAATCTCCTTTTTATTTTTAAATTCTTCTTTTCTGTTGCTGATGAGTTATATCTGATTTAAGATGACACTCCCATTCATTACAATAGGTAACCTCTAATTGATCTGTTACTATTAATTTATATACAAGCGGAGTAAAATATCTCAAAATGAGTAATAATATTGGAATTTAGCATGGTCAGAGAACTATGCCAGATTCCTGTGGTTAGAGACTGAAGTCACACTAGATCATTTGTATTAATCCCTTTCTCTGAGAAAAAGATACTATCTATGGGAAACATATTCATAGATTTTATAATGTCTTCAGACTCAGTGATGAGGCAGATTAACTTGAAAATTTTCCTAATTGCTTTCATTATCTTTTTTTGGTCTGAGAATTATTTTTAAAAATGCCCTTTCATTGCTCTACTGGCTAATAGTATTTCTTTGTGGCCTGAATTTACTAAATCAAGAAAAATTTTTCTAGGAGTCAGGCTTTAATTATACTAAATACTCTCTACCCATTAACTCTGTAATTTTACCAATGTGAATTTTATAAAAATTAAGAGACAAGGTGCCTGGGTGGCTTAGTTGGTTCAGTGTCTGACTCTTGATTTTGAGTTAGCTCAGACTCTCAGGGTCATGAGATCAAGCCCCACCTCAGCTCCATGCTGAGTGTGGAGGCTGCTTGGCATTCTCTCTCTCCCTCTCCCTTCACCATTCCCCCACTCTCTCTCTCAAAAAAAAAAAAAAAAAAAAAAAAGAGGCAGTGTAAATTGGTGGGAAAGAACATGGACTAGAAGTTCAGATACCCAGTTTCCAGTCTCCTTTGCCATTGACTGTGTGATTTGAATCATACAGATTTCTCTGGGCCTCTGTTTCCTTATCTATAAAATAAAGCAGTCAAATTTGTTAGTGGTTATGGCAGATTTTACGTTCCAAAGATGGCTATACCAACCAATATATCCTATCTCACACGTTCTTACAGTGTTACTGACACTGTTTGCTGAGAGTGGGGTCTGTGTTGTTCTTCTCCCCACCTTCAGTTTTAATCTGGGCAGGAACTTGTAACTACTCCAACCAATAGGGTATGGTAGAAGTGATGTTATGTTACTTTTGAGTAGCTAAATCATTAAAAAAAAATACAGCTTCCACTTGGCTCTTTCTCTCTAGGGGCACTTGCTCTTGGACATCAACAACTCTGCTGTGAGGAAGATCAAATTATTCCTTTCAGAGAGACAAGATGGAAAGGGACCCATATGGAGAAAAATTTTTTTCCCATTTCAGCTTCATCCAGTATCCTGACTTCAGAGATAATTGGTATCTCCAATTCCTGGGTTCTTGTGTAGAATTGGCTTACTTCTTTTTGGCTTTCCTTACTGTCATTACTTAATGCCCAATTTTCTCAAGTCTGCTGGGTTATTGACCATTCATCTTTCTGGTTTCCAGATTCCAAAATTTTGTCTTTCTCTCTCATTGGCTGGTGTCTATTCTCCTGTATTCTTTAGCCTTGGGGCTTCATGTCTTTTTACTTCTTTTATTTTGTTTAATAGGTTTGAGTATGAAGCAGAGATAAATGCTTATATTCTGTACTCCTTGTGTAAGTGGAAGCACCCTCTTTCCCTTTGATATAAAAATTTCTTTGTAATATAAAATTACAACTCTGTTTTCTTCTTTGTCTTTGCATAATCTTTGAGAGTTCTAATAAATACTAGAACTTCCTGTAGGGTCAGATATTTGCTATCATGTTTCTAATGAAATCTGTTAGATGCTTTATTTTAAGTAGCCCACGGAGAAAAGAGTGGGCATTAAAAGATGATCTCCCACACATATATGATCAGTTGACTTCTTTTTATTTTAAAAATAACTAGTAGGGTTTTTAAAGTAGTTTTAGGTTGCAAAAACCTGAGTGGAAAGATCAGTAGTTTTTTTTTTTTTTAACAAAAATGCAAAGCTAATTCAGTGGGAAAACGATATCCATTCAACAAATAGTTCCAGAACAAGTACTTTTGATACTTATAAACAAACAATAAACCTGCATGTATATTTCTCACCATATACAAATATGAGCTTGAGTGGATCATAGACCTAACTATAAAATCTAATTCATAAAATGTACAGAAGAAAAGAGGTGAAAGCCTTTATCACTTGGGTTAAACAAAGATTTTTATTTGTATAAACGATTGACTATTCCAAGTGTTAGTGAAGATATGGAGCAACCGGAACTCTCATAACACTGCTGACGGGAATGTAAAATGATACAAACATTTTGGGAAACAGTTAAATATGACCTACCTTATGTTGCAGTCATTACATTCTAAGGTATTTACTCAAGAATGAACGAAAGCATATGTCCGTACATTGTATGTAAATGTTTACAACTTTATCTGTTATAAGTATAAGCGTTGGCAGACTATCCAAATGTTCATTAGCAAGTGAATGGATGAGCTATTGCATATCCAAGTAATGGAATATTACTAGTAATAAACAGAAATTAACCATTGTTACATGAGCGATACGAATACACCTGAAAAGAATTATGCTGAGTTAAAGAAGCCAGCCTGCAAAGAGGACATTTTATGTGATTCCATTCGTATAAACTTCTAGAGTTTGTAAATTAATCTGTGGTGACAGAAAGCAGATTAGTGGTTGCCTGGCAGTAGAGTGGGGCAAGAGTAGGAAGGAGGGATTGTAATGGGCAGGTAGAAACAAAAGATTCCCCCCAAACGGATGATGGCTGTGTTCATTATCTTGATTGTAGGTGATGGTTTCATCTGTGTATATTTATGTTAAAACTTACCAAATGGGACACTTTAGGTATGTGCAGTTTTTTAAATATCATTTATACCTCAATAAACCTGTCAAAAAAGGGCAACCTAGACATTTATGCCTTGAATGTCTTTTAGTGGTTTTAAGGGGAAAAAAAGCCCCAAAGTTAAAAGAGAAATTCTGTCTCAGAAGAGTTAAAAGTCATCATTAGAAAACGCTCCATTAACCTGAAGTGTTTCTTGCCTCTTCTCATTTGGAAATATAAAATGATGACTAAAAACTACTCAGTATGCATGCCAAATTGAAGTTGATTAACCTCTGACCTTTACACATCATTTAATGAGGCAGCATGCACACCGGCATGAAGAAGGCGCTGTCAAAATGCTGAGTTTGAGATGATTCCCTTCCTGGACCTCTTTGTTTTGCTCCCAGCCCACCTAATTTGACTCTTGTCATGCTCGTAGGAGGCCTTGGGGGCTTTATGAGAATCCCAATCAGTCACAGTTGTTGGCAGAAACAGCCTGGTGGAGGATGATAGTGGCGTGGTTTTTCATGTATAAAAAGATGTATGTGATCAACAGAAAATAAAATTTCCTTTTGTCTCTGGTGAGTCCAATTTAGCAATTATTATGGTATTTGAAGGAAATGTCAGTGTAGTCATTTTGTTTAGATTATTTTGTATCTTGATGAGCGAAGAAAGGCGAGTGAATGCCGGGATAGGTGGTGTGTGACAGAGAGCCGACTGAATTTTCTGTGCTGTACACAAAGACTGAAAACAAATTGCCCACAGATTGAAATAATTTCCATGGGGTCACAGATGTCAACAACATCTTTCAGAATTGGTTTTCTTTTTAAAACTGAGAATTTCTTTCATGATGTTGTCCGGCTATGAAAACGAGCCTCGCATAAAACATGTTTAGAGCCTTCAGAGCATAACCAAGCTCTTGGCGATGTGGCACCCTTTTAGATTATTTATTTCTGTTGCCATTATATCATGATCATTCCCATTGTTATTAAACATTTACTGACTGTCAGTGTGCAGGGGCAAACAAAATCCCACAGAGACTGAACCTTTAAAACAAAGTGAAAATTAAAGACTCCCTTTATATAGTCTCAGTGAATCATGTGACAGATCTGGGTGTGATGAAACATTTATAATTCTCACATCAGCAGTAAAAACTTCTTAAAATTGAGCTTTTAAAAGAAATATAGTTCCCCAGTTAGTGGATGATGACTATTATAGAATCTTCCCATCTCTATTATATAAAGTTGCCTCAGGAACTATTAAGGCTCTTCAAATGGAAGCAGTAATTTGGGCCTTAGTTTCACAGAAACTACTTGTTATCGGGAACAGGCCATGATGTAAGATGATTTTCTTATTCGCTCATACGGTTGAGATAAAAAACACAAACTCTCAGAGGGACAGTATTGTTCTGTCATCTATCTCACTTCTTTAGTGGGCGTGCATTCATTCTTGGCATGCATTCATTCAATAATACTAATCGACTACTGTCTTGGAATACAGGTAATAAGCAATTACTTTGGTAAGAAGAGGATAGCACAGAGATATGATCTAGGCATTATGAGAGGCACAGAGGAGGCTCCTGACTTCATGTTGGGGGTGGTAGTGGTGCTCAGAAAAGGCTTTCTGGAGGAAATGAAGTCTTAGCCAAGATCTGAAAGATGAACAGCAGTTTACAAAGCGGAGGGACCAAGGAGGTAGAAGATTGGGGCAGAGGCCAGCACACATGAGCACTCAGAGGGGAGAGAGGGCTTGGTGCTTTTGTAAAACCAGATGTGGTTCAGTCTGGCTGAGGAAAGAATGAACAGAGGAAAGGAGTGATGCATATGTCTTAGGAGGTAAGGAAGGGTCTAGTAGGGCCTAGCATACGAGATCAATGGGGAGTCATTGGGAGAGTTATTGGTGGATTCGCTTGCTTAATTTCACTTTAGAAAGAACTTTTTTTTTTTTTTAAGATTTCATTTATTTATTTGAGAGAGAGAGACAGTGAGAGAGAGCATGAGCGAGGAGAAGGTCAGAGGGAGAAGCAGACTCCCCATGGAGCTGGGAGCCCGATGTGGGACTCGATCCCGGGACTCCGGGATCATGACCGGAGCCGAAGGCAGTCGTCCAACCAACTGAGCCACCCAGGCGTCCCTCACTTTAGAAAGAACTTAATAGGCACGCCTGGGTGGTTCAGTTGGTTAATTGGCTGCCTTTGGCTCAGGTCATGATCCCAGGGACGTGGGATCGAGTCCCACATTGGGCTCCAGCCTGCTTCTTTCTATGCCTCTCTCTGCCTCTGCCTGTCACTCTTCCTGCTTGCACACTCTCTCTTTCTCTGACAAATAAATAAATAGAATCTAAAAAAAAAAAAAAAAAAGAAAGGACTTAATATGGTCTGATGAGAAAAAAATAGATTTGAAAGATTATTACAAAATATTTTAATGAAAATTTGTTAAATAATGAATGGTAATAAACATATTGTGATTTATTTGTCCCTTTTTAGTTATTTGGGGTCATTTTCATTTTATTTTATTGTAATATGCCTTTTGAAATAGACTCATATTCATGTTCGAATGCATCATTTAGAATTTAACACCACAGCTAGTAGGCTACTTCCCCTGGAGGTATGGAAACTAAGAAAAAAAATCTCCAAGGGCGCCTGGGTGGCTCAGTTGGTTGAGCGACTGACTTCAGCTCAGGTCATGATCCATGAGTCCTGGAATTGAGTCCCACACCGGGCTCCCAGCTCCATGTGGAGTCTGCTTCTCCCTCTCATGTTCTCTCTTTCTCTCTTTCTCAAATAAATAAATAAAATCTAAAATTAAAAAAAAAAAATCTCCATGGACCAAGCACATTCATAATGTTCTCCCAAGCACAGGCTCCATGAAAAACAACTAAAATGGGTATGGAGGAATACCGAATCCTGTCATACTTATCCTGTGAGTTGGGTTTGTATTTTTATGACTTAATTAGAAAAACTCAATGCAGTTAAGAAATGGAAATTAGAACTGGAAGTATCTGTGTTTTGAGACCAAGCTTTTTACATGGTTATGTCGGAAACATTGTATGAAATAGTTAATTCATGGACCAGCAAACATTTATGGGTGCAAACCTTGTGCCAAGTGTGATGCCAGAAGTTTGAGCAAACTGGGCAGATACAACTCCTCACCCTCATGGAGCGTATAGTAGGTCTATGAGGAAGAGACATGTCAACCAACTAGTAAATGGGATAAAGGGTGGTAAAATGTTCCTATGGTCAGTATAAAACTTCCCAGTGCCTGTGGCAGTAGTGAGCGTTCAATCCAAGGTAGGGGAGGCTTATCTGTATTCCTCTCTTTAGGCTCTAAGGAATCCCTTTGAATCCTATATATTTTTATGTTCATTGAGCTTCTAGTCCTTACTCAGTCATCAGCACTTTGTTCTTTTTTTGATCTGGTTTCTTGTATCATTCCCAATTTTTTAGCATTTTTCCCCCCTGCAAGCTAAGAGTTTTGCTGTAAGAACCTCTCCATTAGAGTAGTAGGAGGGCTTGATCACTATAGGATCAAGGAAGAGGCTGGAAGTTAGAGTTTAAATGGACCTTTTGTAGAGAAGTCAAGAAGCTTGGACATGGCCTGTGCATGCTTTGATTCCTGGTGGTGGTCAAGCCCCAGTCTGTGTTAGTACAGTTTTTTTTCCTAGTTAAAAATGACTTTCAATTGTTATTATTACTTTTGCTTTACAAAAGTCTTGTGGGTTGAAACCCATAACCTTGTTTAACTGATGGATAAACTTGGATCCATGGAAATAAAATGGAATTACATATCTATGGTTCTTGTATTTTCCTTAAATCGTGTCTTTTTTGCCCATACTAAGTCAAGGGATTGTTTTTATTGTGGAGTAGGCTTTTTAATTAAATACATGGCTATGAAACTGGGCCTGTAGTGGGTTTACTGTGCTAAGGCCATGGGTAGACCTGTATCTTTTTTTTTTTTTTTAAGATTTTATTTATTTATTTGAGAGAGAGAGACAGTGAGAGAGAGCATGAGCGAGGAGAAGGTCAGAGGGAGAAGCAGACTCCCCATGGAGCTGGGAGCCCGATGTGGGACTCGATCCCGGGACTCCGGGATCATGACCTGAGCCAAAGGCAGTCGTCCAACCAACTGAGCCACCCAGGCATCCCGGTAGACCTGTATCTTAAAAGCAATTTATGCTTCTCTTTGTTGGAAACAGAATAATCTGAGGTGATGAAATGTCATAAAGATGACTTTTGTTTTAATTTCTTTGAGTTTGATGGGTAACGGGATCTGTTGGAAGGTATATATAAATGTGGGAGAGCAAAGTTGTATGCACTATAGTGTTTTTCATGAACGTTTTCATTATGTTTCCTTTTTCATTACTGGAAACAAAACAGTCTTCTACCCTAACCTCCCTCTAGCACTTTTCCGAGAAGTCTGTGTCCTTAGCTTCTGGAGCTCTGTGATTAAAAAAGTCATACCCAGACAAATGACTTGTGTGTTAGGTTATTTGGTAACATTATAAAGAAAAAAAATACATGTATATTTTACTAAAGTTGGCTTCTATGAACTGCATGTCTGAACAACTAGTCTTTTTCATAGAGAGAAAACTGTATTTCATACGGTTATGGACTCTAACAATTAAAATCCATTTGCTCACTCTTGTTGGTGCATGACTCATGGAAATGGATTTTTTTCCTTTAAGGCTGCACTGTGGGTATTCACAGTGAAGACAGTCTTAAATGCTTCTAAGACTTAATTAGTGGAACATTACAGACACACGGGAAATCCCCTTGCTGTAGGGTTCTCTATTATGCTGCCGTGCCTGATATGCTTCAAGCATGGTTTCTCCACTTTAGAGAGAAACTGATGGATAAGGTGGCTCTGGGAATTAGTAGAAGCCTCTTAACATTTACATAGAGTTATGGGCACAGTATAAC
The DNA here is from genome assembly GCF_009829155.1 of Mustela erminea. Lineage (NCBI taxonomy): Eukaryota > Metazoa > Chordata > Mammalia > Carnivora > Mustelidae > Mustela > Mustela erminea. Next base: position 86,208,415 of record NC_045618.1, read on the forward strand.
ACAGTATAACTAATGGATCCTGTTTGATTTAACAACGTTGTCACTTTTGTTGCCTAGTTTGCAAAACCTGAAAAAGTGATTTAGCAGACAGAGCCTGCTGTCCACGAGGGGTCCACGAGGCATAAAGAGAAATCCTCCCCATCCGATGGTATCATGGTTACAGAGTATTTAATAATCCTGTGTGACTCGTCTATGCCAGAGCTCTGGTATAATCTCAGAAGTTATGATTTCCGAAATACCAGTACAATCAGTGGCTTACTGTATTACGCAATCAGGCTGTAGAGCTGTGGAAAATACTTCTGCATTTCTGACTTTCTTGTTGGAAAAGAGCTGAGTTCAAGGCCTGTACCTGCCACCTACTGGCTATGAGATACTGCACAGTTTTGTTTTTTTTTCTCTTTGACCTCTCTAAACTTGTGTTCCTTGTCTGTAACATGGGGAGAGCAAGAGTGCTCATCTGAGAGGGCGGTTGTGAGGCTTCAACAAGACAGCATAGGCAGAGCACTTTGAGTAGGTCCTGGCACAGAGGCGGTCCTAACAGTTGTGATTATGCTTCTGTCAGCCTTTTATGTGCCCAGCTGGGCCCTGAGCAAAGAGGACCTTCTTTGTAAATTTGCTCGTGGTGTTGTTTTCTTTCTTCTGTGATTTTATTTACTTATGAGAGAGAGAAAGAGAGCAGGAGGAGGAGCAGAGGGAGAGGGACAAGCAGACTCCATGATGAGTGCTGAGCCCGACGTGGGGCTTGATCTCAGGACCCCAAGATCATGACCTGAACTGAAACCAAGAGTTGGACACTTAACAGACTGAGCCACCGAGGTGCCCTGTGTGGTGTTCTTTTCAATTAGGAATTTGTCTGCCTGAAGATAAATGCCATGGCAGATACTAACTCATGTTCTCAGGGTAGAAGCAATGTTAGGAGCAGCCAGGTGGGCTGGAGGATGCCTTGGCCAGGGGTCAGGAGATATGGCCGCTGGGCTAGGGTTTTGACTAACTGTGATATTTCAGACTCTCAAGACCAGTTCCTTACCTCTCCAGTGGTGGGTACACAGGGACTTAAACATACTTATTGTGTAGCTTAAGGAAGTAATCTGTAAAACGAAGTGATTAGATGAACAGCCCAATCCAGATCCTCCTCCGGGGCTCCCATTGCTACTGGCGACAGCTCCTCAATGACTGGACTTCTGCTCTAATGCTGCCATGTGGAGCTTTCTGTGGGGGCACTTCTCATTGCTGTGATGACGTAGACACCAGTTTTGGGTGGTAGGGTGCCTATGGGAATGGCAGTGGCTTAAAAAAATAACTGCGGAGAGACAAAGCGACGGTTTTGTTAGAAGATGCTAAAAGAAGAATTGCCAAAGCATTTGCCCATTACATTTTATTATTCTCTTTAGCTAACAGTAGGTTCTATGAAGCTCTATCTTACATGTTTATTTGAATATTTTGGTAATTTTTTTCCTTTTCCCTTCAATATTACCCATCATATTTTAACCCAATTTCATGAAAGATTTTCAATGAGGGCAAGTGCAGAAGGAGAGGGGGCCAGTAAAATGACTTACCCTCATCATGGACTCATAGGCATGGTTCTGAGTCCTTAATATTTTCAGCGATGATCAGATTACTTTCTTTCTACTCTTTGGGGTTGGGCATACAAGCAATTCATGAGAAGTTGCACTTGCCCTTGTGTCCAAGTGTAATTTGAGATGTGTTTCTTCCACATCTGTCATACTGGGGTGTGGGGAGTTGCCAGGATCATCCATAGAAACTGAGCTCCCTGTTCTTTCAGTTTGGGGTGAGCATTAGCAAGCATGGTTCACTCAATGAAGTAGGGCTTGAGAGAGGCAAAAGGGAACCAAAAGTGTGAGAAATGAACTTTAGGCTGGTTCTATTGAGGTCAGTCTCTTAAGGAAATAAAGTTGTGGAGGTATATATCATATATGCAGATATATGATATATGTATGACTTCTAAAGAAAGACTTACTGGGTGTCAGATACTATATAAGCCCATTAAATAAGTCACCTCACTTAATCTTCAAAATACCCATAAGGCAGATGCTGTATTTATCATAATCTCATAGATAAAGAAACTGAGAGACAGAGAGATTAAGTAATTTGCCCACGGTCACACAGCAAGTAGCAAACCCAGATTTAAACTCAGAGTGTCTTGCTCCAGAGCCTGTGGTTTAGCACAGATAAAACTTATATGTATGTGAGAGAATGAGGTGAAAAAGTTGATGATCAGCGAGATCTTGAAGAAGGCAAGGAGCAGAATGGCTTGTGGGGAGAGGAGGTCTGCTTCTCTGAGACAAGGGGAAAGGAGAGACAGATGTGTGTGTGTATATGGTCAGTCTGTGATGTGCACATGTGACTAGCCTGGATGGAGCTCACACCTTCTCTGTGTGGAAGACCAGGTCTTGTGCTGAGAGAGGAGGGACCAACGGACTGTCCTCTGGCCTTCTTGAGAAGATTGGGTCTGAATCAAGTCCAGGAAGGTGATGAATCGGTGTGGGAAAGGGCTGAGTCCAGTCCCACAATCTCTTCTACTGTAGGACTTCTCCTTTGTTCCTGGACACAAGTGGTTAAATGGGAGACCTGTTCTAGTCTGGCAAAAAGCATGGATCTGGTCAGCAATCCTCTGTGTGAGATAAAATTTGGTGGAGAATTTCCTCAGAGTAAAACTGGGCAGAGGCATCATAACCTGAACTACCATGGATATATTTGAGGCACTAAAATTTTATTGTTATTTCTTTGTGCATTGGCAAAGCGGCACCCTGGACCCAGGGCCTGAGCCCATGTGCTCACCTGGTTGCTTCAAGAGAATGAGCCCATGGGTGATAATAGAGTAGCCCACTTCAGCCTCCCTCATTGGAGCCTCCATTCAGAGTCATGTGAGGGAGATTCGTTTGGAAGTTGCCATAACCAGAGTTGGCTGCCAACAGTTCTCTGTATTCTGTGCCAGGCAGTCTGCAAAGATGGGGACTTCCCCCAGGGGATTCAAGTTGCTGGCCACCTACTCTGGTCAGGGATGCTCAGGACCCCGGGAGGCTACCATTTCCTAATCATCTCCATGTTAGCCAGCTTTGCTGGCCAGATCATCAGGCCAGCTGGTGGCTTCTCTTTGGCAGCTGTTTTAAGGAAATGATTTCTTTTATAGAGACAATGGATTTTTTCATCCATGTTTGAAAGGATTTATGATCTCTCTTCCAGTGCGGAATTGTTTGTCCAGTTTAAAAAAAAAAAAAAAAGCGAACAAGGACACTTAATTCTGTCTCTCCGTAACTTCTGATCTTAGGTCTGTAGGGTAAGAGGGCTCTGCTTTGCACTTGCTGGACATAACTGTTTCTGAATCATTTTTTTTTTAAAGATTTTATTTATTTATTTGACAGAGAGAGTGAGCACAGGCAGATAGAGTGGCAGGCGGAGGCAGAGGGAGAAGCAGGCTCCCTGCTGAGCAAGGAGCCCGATGTGGGACTCGATCCCAGGAGGCCGGGATCATGACCTGAGCCGAAGGCAGCTGCTCAACCAACTGAGCCACCCAGGTGATCCTCTGAATCATTTTTTATGTTGGTACATCATGTTGTATGTAGGCAGGGGATGATTTTGGAAGCATTAGTTAAGGTTTTCACAAGTCACATAAGGAAGGATTTATACCAGCATAAAATAGTATTATTAGGCATTATGCATAATAATTATGCATTGTGCAATTACTAAACATTTATTTAATCACATATTATTTTTGACATGAATGCATTAAATAATTTTATATAAATTCTTAGTCTTCAGGAGCCTGAGTGGCTCAGTTGGTTAAGTGTCTGCCTTTGGCTCAGGTCATAATCCTGGGGTTTTGGGATCAAGCCCTGAGTCAGGCTTCCAGCTCAGCAGAGTCTGCTTCTCCTTCTCCCCTGGTTGTGCTCTCTCTTGAACAAATAAAAGATAAATAAAGATTTATTTATTTGTTGATTTAAAAGAAAGAGTGGGTGGGTAAGTGGGGAAGGGAGGGGGTGGAGGGGAAGAGGGAGAGAATCTCAAGTTGACTCTCTGCTGAGTGAGGAGCCCGACTAGGGTGCTCAATCCCACAACCTGAGCTAAAAATCAAGTCTGATGCTTAATGGAGTGAGCCACCCAGGTGCCCCTGAATGCTGTTTCTTTTTTTCTTTCTTTCCTTTTTTTTTTTTTTTTAAAGATTTTATTTATTTATTTGTCAGCGAGAGAGCACAAGCAGGGGGAGTGGCAGGAGAAGCAGGCTCCCCACTGAGCAAGGAGAGTGATGCGGGATTCCATCCCAGGACGCTGGGATCATGACCTGAGCCAAAGGCAGGTGCTGAACCAACTGAGTCACCCAGGTGTCCCATGAATCCTGTTTCTTTTCTTTTCTTTCTTTCCTTTTTTTAATGCTGTTTCTTTTTAACAGAAAAGCTAAACTCGATTATGTAATGGTTTGCAAAACAGAAAGAAAAAAATTAAAATGTGGTTAAAGAAACACATTAAAATAAATTACTTACAGAATAACTCACATAACACAGACTTTTAGAACTTTCTCTGTGACTTCTGCATTTGTGACAAAATCCCATTATGCTATCGTGGTTTCTGTTTGCTGGTGTCATGGACGAAGTGGGGTGCCTTTCATAAGTGACTCTCGAGTAAAAGAATGATGATGACCGAATCCCTAGCTGTAGTTTTTGCATGTATTTCTGGCTCGGTAGTACATTTGTTCTGATTATGAAAACTTACATTTATTTTTTAGCTGTAGGTAAACGTATCTCAAAATAACCAAGCATGGAAAAAGTGTTCATAGATGTCGTTAAATGGAAACAGTGAGCTATAATATGTATAGTATGATTCCCAAACTTCTTAAACAAAGAAATATATTCCTACACAAATATATTGCCTTGTATGTAGGTGTGTAAAAAATAATTGGAAGATATGCTGAGATTTAATTTCATATTTTGTAGACTCTTGCTTGCATTTGCTGTTTTCCTAGTTTGAGATACTTCTCGTATGTGGGGGCAGAGGAGAGTAAGTTCTCAGAAATAAAGGACATGATGCTTCTCAGATGAGTGTGGGGACTGAGGCCTACTGAGGACGTTGAGATATTGAGAGATATCACATTATTTTTCAGAGAAGATTAAAAGGTGCAAAATCAGAAGCCTGAAGTAATTAAACCCTATTTTTTCCTAAAAATAAAAGTGCTGTACATTCATTTATTCCTAATTGTTACACTGCCAGCCCTATGTATTTGAGGTTTGGATAAAATTTACTTAATAAAAAAAAAATGACAAGCAAAGGAAATTTCCAAGTAATGAATACCACCAACAATTTGTTAACTGGTGGAAAAAGTGCTTGATTTAAGTCAGACAGATCCCATTCACTGTATTAACAGGTATTCTAAAGAGAAGGTGGTTTTAAGAGAGAAAAATGGAGAAAGGCCAAGGAAGAAATACGGTATATACTGCCACTGTGTGTCTCAGGTTTATCTTACAGCCCGTCACAAAAGTGCGTGTTTAGGGGTGTGTTAAATTGTTGCAGAAGAGATGCCAAGTGCTGAGCAGATTCATAAATATATTAACAGATTATTATAGCAAAAACATTTTATTGCAGCCCAGGAGCCAATATTGTCTGATCTATGAAGACCTAAAACACACCTACAATTTAAAGTAGGCCCCCAGGGAAGCTCTTGGTGCACCATCAAGCCCAAGGCAATTTATTGGCAGAATTAAATTCTGACTAATTTCCTTAGTGCCAGTGTGTCCAGTGCTCTCATTAACTGCACTAGTTACCGATGGAAAAGACGCCGTCTTTCAGTGCAGGGCACTTGGCTGAAGTGGAGCCAGCCTCCTGCGAAGTGCCTGGGAGATTGGTTTGGAGTATCCTGAAGTGGTTTGGGGGTCCCCAGAGACCCATAGGCATGGTATAGTGACTCCTGTCAGGGTCTCCTTTGGCCTCAGTGGAAAGTTCTGAAGTGAGACTGTGCTAATGCCAGGCTCGGTTGCTAAGACAGCTTGTGTGTATTATTGTGTGGGAAGAGGAGGATCAGCAGACAGCTCCCCTCCCCTCTCGGGGAGAAGGATATGAAAGGCAAAGCAGGGACCTGGAGGAGAGAGATGAAGCAACAGAAGTACAAAGGCTGGAGATGAGTCTGGAAAAGACTCTAGGCACGGTCACTTCCAGGGCAGAAGAAGCTGTAGTCGAGGATAATTACAAGCCAGAGAGCACGCAGTGTATGAGTTCAGGTGGCTTAGGAGGCTGTAGAGAAGCGAGAGGAATAGGAGATGAGACCAAGATGCCACGGTTTGCTGCAGTGAGCCAGGGGAGAGGGACACTCGGGTGAGACGGGGTGGGGGAAAAGAAAAAATGCCTTTTAATTTCCCAGGTGAGTGTTGACCCGCACAGCACAGGCTCTTAGAACTTTCTCCGTGGCGACTTCTGCATTTGTGACAAAATCCCGTTGTGCTATCGTGGTTTCTGCTTGCCAGTGTCATGGGCAAAGCAGGATGCTTTTCATAAGTGACACACTCAAGTAGAGGAATGATGATGTATAACTTTGGTCTCTAAATGGCGAAGAGCTTAATGCCGTGGGACAGGGAGGAAAGCCAGGATGCAGGAAGACTGGACTCGAGCCAGTCTGGAGAACATGGCTGTCACAGAGATGTGGGCATCGCGCTTGTGGTAAAAGACATGGCAGAAATACGTCAGATTTATTCTGGAGTACTTCACCTTTTCCTTGCAAGCAGGGGGAGACTAGCGTGTGTATCACTTCAGGCATCGGTGTGACGTTATCGGGGATGTGGGGAACTCTGAGATGAAGAAGATACAGGGCGAATTGAGACCGGGGTGTCATTGGAGCCAACAAAAGAGAGTGTAATTAGAATCCTGAGAGTACCACCAGACAGTCACAAGCATAAAGAGGAGAAAGAAAGGAAGAGTCAAGTCAAAGATTCTCCTAAAGAGTGTAGTACAGCTCTAGGAAATTGGACAAGTTAAAGTAGATTTATCAGCAGATGTCTGGAGGAACCAACTAGAATAATTTGCTTCTTATGCTTAAGAAAAACAGCTGCAGAAAATCAATAAAGGGACTAGTGAGGAATCAGAATGGAATAGGGAGGCATTTTTCAAAGGATCCTCCAAGCCCAGGAGGCATCAGAGAAAGCTATTACATCTATTATGATGGACTCGGTGTTTTAGGATGAGAAATTCCACCCTTAGTGATTATAGCGTATAGCCAGCTACAGGCAGCAGGTTGGTGAAATTTCAGCGACCGCGCACTGTTTATGTGTTTGCCTCTGCTCTGTGGTTAAAGAGAAGGGATTCATGTTCTTTACTCACTTCACGACGCGCTCATCTCTGTAGTTCTTTGTGTGTTAAAATGGCATATTTTGGGCAAAGTATTAAGTAGTGTCTAATTTGAAGGCTTAAAAATAGTAGGTGATTTTCTAAGAGGAGTTAGATTATTTTATATATATTTTGGATATTATATGTAGTGATTATATTCTTTGATGCATATTTTTTGTGTTGTTATAAAGCTGCTTTACTGTAAAATTATAAATATCTCTCACTTTCTAGTTTCTACAGCTATAGGGAAATACTGACATGTTATTTTTAGGGTCTACTTTTAAAGGTAACATTTGAAAATTGTGTTAATCTTTTCATTATCAGATTGGCTTTCCAATACAAGAGAAAAAGCATCCTGGAGTATCTGGTTTTCATTTTTGTTTTTTTCTTCCAGTATCTGAATGCCTTTCCTATGTTATGGGAGGTTTCTCAAAGTTGACAATTGCTGATGCTTCATTTCCTAGCTTTCCACGCAGCTGTGATCTAGAAATGTGACCGAGACTTGGCCAATCAGATGCATGTGCCTTAGTCTTTGGATTGGGAGTAAGTAATAGAGAAGCAGGGAAAGTGGGAGTTCTTCTGCCCCCAGGAAGAGCGACAGCAACAGCCACTTGCTGGGGGCTGCGGGGACAGCAGTGCCAAGGGTGGTGTAAGCTGGAGTGTTGACTGCTTGGTAGCATGTCACTGGTTTAGCAGTGACTTTGTTTAGCTGTGGTTCTGGCAGCAGGGTTTTCCTTGCTCCTGCTCATTTTCTTTCTTGCTTTCTTTCTTCCTTTCTTTTTTTTTTTCTTTTTTTTTTTAAGATTTTATTTGTTTATTTGACAGAGAGAGATCACAAGTAGGCAGAGAGGCAGACAGAGAGAGAGGGAGAAGCAGGCTCCTTGCTGAGCAGAGAGCCCGATGTGGGGCTTGATCCCAGGACCCTGAGGTCATGACCTGAGCTGAAGGCAGAGGCTTAAACCTCTTAGCCACCCAGGAGCCCCATCCTGCTCATTTTCTGATCTTGGTCTTCTAGTTTTCCCTGTGACTTCGTGAGCTAACCAAAGTTTCTCCAGGAAATCTCATTTTTGCCAAAATTAGCCAGTGGGTATCTGACTTACTATTACATTTTATGTTTGGTAAGTTTACATCACCAAATTGAGAGGTACCCAGGTTTTTTTCTTTCACTCCTTTGACCAGATAATGAGGTGACCAACAGTCCTGGTTTGCCAAGAACAGAGGGGATTTGGGGACACATGACTTGTGGGCAAGTCCCCGTGTTGAGGTGGTCAAATCTACTAAGAAGGTTATTTGGCCTCAGACATGTTTCAAACCTGTATCTGTTTCTTCATCTGGAAGATAGAGGCAAACCTGCTATTATGAAGGTCAAATCAAGCAGTCACCATGACAGTGCTGTGCGACTCTTGAGGGACCTTACAAAAAAAGGAAAGTGGCATTATTCTTGAGGGGTTCTGGATGGGCATCCCCTGTGTGACTCTTCAGCCAGTGTGAGTGTGTTTCCAGGACCACCTGCATGAGAATAACCTGTTAAAATGCCTATTCAATGTTAAAATGCTTTTTAAAAATGCAGATTTCTGGACTCCATTCCCAACTTACTGAGCAAAAATCTCTGGGCACGACTCTCAAGAACCAGAGTTTTAAAAAGTTTTCAGTTGATTCTAATCCACAGTTGGATTTGAAGAACCCCACCTTAAGCAGAGAAGGAAGAGGGTGTAGAATACTGTGTTCCCCTTATGACTGGCTCCTGAGTCTGCCCTGAGTTCTCTGTTCAGAAGACCTCATTGTACATTCTTGTGGCCCAAAGTGTGGGCCGTGGACCAGCAGCGCTGGCGTCACGTGGACCACCTGTTAAGCCCCGTCCTGGACCTCCTGAATCAGAATTGCAGCTTAACAAGATCTCCAGGTGACGTACAAGCATATTAGAACCTGTGAAGCCCTGCTCTGCATTAAGTTAGTATCAAACAGAAGGGGAAGGATTTACTTGTCAGGTTAGGCAATAACTAACTCTTCTTCCCCATGCTCTCAAACCAGTGGGGACTGAGACCCAGGAATCAGCTGAATGCCAATCAGAATGCCATCCTGTTTACTGAGAAAAGCTGTGTTGGAAGACACGCCTTAGGTGGAGTCAAGTATGCCTGTTAACCCTTTCCTGAACTGAGCGTAACCTCTGGAATATCAAGCCTCCCTGGCAGCTCTGCCTCACCAAACTCTCACGTGGTTAGGGTACCAGAGCACGACATCCCTTTCCTGCAGACAGACAGAGAAGGGCTGACGAAGGCTGAGAAGCTGGGAAGGGCTGAGCCACGGCAGCCCGGTTTCTACCTCCCACACTGAGGGGAGCTCACAGGATTTACTCCTCCCCTCGATGAGGGAACATCGGGAGTCCTGTCTAGGCAAGCCACTCTACCTTGCTTTTCCATGGACCACCAGGACGCAAGAGATGATGCAAGAGCCTTCAGAGACTTGGGAGACCACAGTCACTTTGGGCAGCCAGCCCAGGTGGCCTCAGAGGCACTTTGACACACGGTCTGCGATGACATCTTGTGGAGTCTGGGTAGGCAGCCCCTCTCTCCCACCCAGCTGCCTCTTTCTTCTGTCTTCCTATTCCATGCTGGTTCCACAGCTGCCAAGGGCGGGGAACCCCATGGAAACCCAGCTGGTGGCTACATCTGCAGATGAACCTCTGGAGGCAGGAGCCGTTTAGCGAGTTGTGGATTTTTGAGGCGAGGGGGCTGCATTTCACCCCTTGCTAAGATCAGGTCACCTTGAAATCTTCCTTCAGGCCCTGAGGAAGCTGCTTGTTTTCCCACGTGTAGGCTTCTCACCTCCATTACGGGAAAATGACTCTGAATTCAGACCGATTGCCTTACGCCTAATAGTGTGTCAGTGATATGCAAAACCGGGCATTGAACCCCAGTGTGTCTAGCGTGGTCTAATCGTTTAATTGGCCATAATGATTTTATTATCTGGGTTTTAAAATGGGACAATCGGCAATTTTTTCAAAGTGCTTCCAGGTTGATTACGTATGTAAAAGGGGAGGAGGTATGTAATATCTATATGCCCGGTAACTGCTTTTTCAAATTACATTCATTCCTCTTTATTTTATTTGCAAGTGTAGGGAGTTCAGTATAGTTCAAGGAAAGCATTGTGGTAAACAGCCAGCTTAAATGTGAGCAGTGTAAAGAGCAGCAGCTTGCAGAAATATTGCTATAGATACTAAGACCGTATCCTCGATACAGACCACACATAATTGAATCATGTTCAATAGAAGGCCATTACAAAACCGAACTTATTTGCAATGCTAATGTGGGGAAGACAGCTGTCACCGGGAATTAAATATGATCATTCAGAGCTTGAATAAATGAGGTGTCCATTATCTTCTGGCTGCGTTGCAGGCTGCTTGAAGAACACAAATAAATGATACTGTTGCAGTAACCAGCCCATGGTTTTGTTTTTCAGTCATAGAAATATGAGAGCGACGGAGGTGGGGGTGGGAAGATAGGGACACAGAAAAAAGCCCGGCAGATAAAAAAGGCAAGTGAGCAGGGTTTTATTTCCCCCTTACCCCTAAGCAACCATGGATGCAAGGACATAACCATAATTCTATTTTTGATGCCTGAAATAGATTTTAATTCTATTAAAGATCTTTTTCAAGATTCATCCCTTCTCCCTAAGACTCCAATCACAGCCAACTCACAAAGGAGGCTGAATGTGAAAGAGTAGAGTCTGGTGTAAACAAAGCTAATCCTTTGTCCCTTCCCCAAGGCCTTCCTTCTTATCCAAATGGATAATAAAGATAACAGAGAACTTCTTCATGGATAATCAATCTGCCAATGAGCATAAAAGGTACTTGGATCAATGCTAGTTTTAAAAATGCCATTAATTATCCAATTAACAGACAGGGAGACTTTTTTTTTTATTGTCTTTAAGCAACCTATCTATAAATTCTTTTTCTTAACATTAATAGTATGGAGATACTAAGCCGTCATCTCTTTGACACCAAATAGTGAGAAACAATCTTTTAAAAAGCACTCAAAAATAAGACTCTACTCAGATAGAATATCTAATACAAGTAATTCTAGAACATGTGGTCTTAGTCTGAAATTACATGACACTGTGGTTGAGGGAGAAAACCCACCCAGCCTCTGATGAAGAGTGGCTGTAAGACTGGCGGGGGCTTCTGTATGAAAGACAACTACTGGTGGAAAACAACTCCTCAGAAGTAAACACGATCTGTGAAAAAGTCTTGTGTTCTCTAAACTATTGGCAAAGTGAGCAGTCATCAGGGGAAAAAAAAAAAAAGTAAATGGATTGTGTTGGTATCTATTTTGTATATCCTAAGGAACTTAGCACTGGACATGTTGTGTATTTTAGTGTATGAATTTAGGCAGTGTATAAATTCAATTCAATTTGATTCAAGAAGGTATTATATTGGTAGCTTCTAAGGCACAAAGCAGCCTTAGTGCTGCTGGTCTGTTAATTCTAATAGCTTGGTTTCGGGCATTTGTATAATATTTTAGAAATGGAATACAAATACCTGCTAGAATTCTAAGCATTTTCCAGAGCTGTAGGTAAAGATATTCCTCCAGATAGTATCTTTCCTTATTAAGGCTTATATATTTTTGGGGTGGTTAAAAATCTTTCCCTTTTGGGGTGCCTGGGTGGCTCAGCCGGTTAAGCGTCTGCATTCTGCTCAGGTCACAGTCTTGGGCTCCTGGGATGGAACCTGCATCAGGCTCCTTGCTTAGTGGGAAGTCTGCGTCTCCCTCTTTCTCTGCCCCTCCCCTCCTCTCGCACACACTCTCTCTTTCTCTCTCTCTCTCTCAGATGAATAAATAAAATCTTAAAAAAAACCCAAAAAAACTATTCCTTTTGAGAGAAGCCTGCTAGTAGGATATTTATTGTGATGGAAAGAGGAAAAGAACATTGGCTCTAAGGTTCTAAAAGAATTCTCTCTTGGGGCACTGACTGGGGTGGCTTAGTCAGTTGAGCATCTGACTCTTGATCTCTGCTCAGGTCTCAGGGTCCTGGGATCGGGCCTTGCATCTTGCGCCAAACTGGGTGTGAAGCCTGCTTGGGATTCTCTCTTTCCCTTTCCCTTTGCCCCTCCACCATGTGTGCACCCTCTCTCTAAATAAAAAACAAAAGAATTATCTTTAGAACCTTGATTTGGAAAGAACTTTAAGAAGTCATGATGTTTTGGGGTGCCTGGGTGGCTCAGTGGGTTAAAGCCTCTGCTTCTGGCTCGGGTCATGATCCCAGGGTCCTGGGATCAAGCCCTGCATCGGGCTCTCTGCTCAGCAGGGAGCTGCTTCCCCCCTTTCTCTCTGCCTGCCTCTCTGCCTACTTGTGATCTCTATCAAATAAATAAATAAAATCTTAAAAAAAAAAAAAGAAGTCATAACGTTTTAATGCCTATACTGGGAGAGCCGCTCCTAAACTATTGAATACAGAAGTTGTCCTGTATTTGGGATTTCTCACTTACTAGAAGTTTGAATAACTTAGTGTGGACTAAGTAGGTGTTTTGGTCAGAGCCTCAAGCTCTTTTTTTTTTTTTTTTTTTTAAAGATTTTATTTATTTGACAGATAGAGATCAGAAGTACGCAGAGAGAGAGAGAGGAGGAAGCAGGCTCTCCGCGGAGCGGACAGCCCGATGCGGGGCTCGATCCCATGACCCCGGGATCATGACCCGAGCCGAAGGCAGAGGCTTTAACCCACTGAGCCACCCAGGCGCCCCTCAAGCTCTTTTTGAAATGGATTTTTCTATCTGATTGTAAATATACATGTTTATGGTAAAAAATATTAAACAATACAGAGATATATGATGTAGGATGTTTAAATCCCACATAGTTCTACCCTTGCAAAGGTAACTTGGACCGCCTCTTGGGCATCATTTCAACATTTTTCCTGTGTGTACACAAATCTTCCCCCCAAAGCTCTATATGTACGATACGATTCCACATGTTTTATTCACTTAGTTTTATTCACTTAGTTGTAGGTCATAGACATTTTTTCATATCTGTATATACAGATCTACTTAATTTTTAAAAAAATGACTAAATAGGGGTGCCTGGGTGGCTCGGTGGGTTAAGCCTCTGCCTTCGGCTCAGGTCATGATCTCAGGGTCCTGGGATGGAGCCCCACATCGAGCTCTCTGCTTGGCAGGGAGCCTGCTTCCCCCTCCCCCTCTACCTGCCTCTCTGCCTACTTGTGATCTCTCTCTGTCAAATAAATAAATAAATAAAATCTTAAAAACTTTTTAAAAAGTGACTGAATAGTATTCTGTTGTGTATAATACTGTATATTAGAGTTTAACCCAGGGACTGGCAAGCTGTGGCCTGATGGCTGAATTCTGCCCCCTCTCCATCCGTTCATGTTTTATTGGAACACGGCCCTACTCATTTGTTCATGTATTATTGTCTGTGGCTGCTTTTGTGCTGTAGGGGCAGAGCTGAGTAATTAGAACAGAGACTGCATAGCCTGGGAAGCTGAAAATATTTACTGTATGGCCCTCTACAGAGAAAGTGTGCCAGCTTTTGATTTAACCAATCACCTGTTACTTGGATGTATACCTTGTTTGTAATTTTGTGTCCTAAAAATAATGCTGTCATAAATGTATTTGTAAACCCATCTGTGTATTCACTCACTATTTCCTTAGGATAAATTCTAAGAAGTAGGACTGCTGAGTAGTGCCTGCCTTACATTTTATAGACCGTTAGGGTTCTAGTTAATAAATTCCTATTATAAATAGTAACCTGTCACAACCAACTCTTCATGGCTTAGAGTTTAGAATCAGGAAGCCCTGAACTTACATTTTGGCTCTACAGTTATTAGCTGTGTGACTGTAGGATTGAATCAATCCTACTTAACTTCACCAACGTTATCAGATGTTGTACAGTTAAATGTTAGCTCAGCAGGTCCAGGCTTCTAAAGTTCCACACGTGCCAATGAAAGGCCTGCCTTCAGAAGGCTTGGCCCGTAATGGCCTCTGGCAGATGACTTCTGAGTTCCTGGACTGTGCCACCTGAGAAGAGTCTTTTTGTATTTTGGTGCTTTGGGCCGCACTGCAACAGTTTGACCTGTTCATGCCAGCAGTGTGCATGGGGTGTATGACAGTGCAGGGCCACACTGACCTCAGCAGGCCTGGAGACTAAGTAGTGTAGGTCAGTCACACAGGTGCCACAGGCCCATGGGACTCACCCTCATCAGAACCGTGGACACCAAGTGCTCGTGGGTGAGCTTCCTTGGGTGACCCACCAGCTGTGTTGTTGGGACATGTCGCTTCTGGCGGAAGGAAGCACTGTCCACAGCTGGAGCAGGAGAGTCTCCTGCTTCCTCCCGGATTCCGCTATCTGCACCTTTTTCTCTGGCTGATCTTCATCTGTATCCTTTGGTTGTGATGACCCATAATGGTGAGTAGAGCAGTTTCTTGGGGATGTGTGTTCTAGCAAATCTTCAAATCTACGGGTGGTCTTGGGGACTCCGGACTCAGATATATATGGTGTGTAGCTCAAGTGTGAAATGAGAAGGCTAGAGAGTGAGGCTTAAACTCAAGACAGAACCTGCACAGGAAGCACCATCCACCAGACTTCCTGTCAGGCAAGGATGTAGAAGTAATGTGGCTCTAATTTGTCTGGTCTGTGGCAACCCATGTCTGAGTCAAAGTTCCAGAGAATTCTAGCTTTGGGCACACGCTATCTGCCATGCCTTTCAGTGCCGGAGGTGACAGGAGGGTCTGAGCACGGCAGTCTCCAGCACCCTTGGCTGTTGTTGTGGGAAAATGGTGCACACATCTCAGTCAGCAGATGTTTATTATCGATTATTTACTGCTGTTCTAGGCACTTGTTTGAATCCAAAGAAGCATCCTTGCCCTCAGGGTGCTTACGTTCTGCTAAAGGGAATTTCTTCAAAAGGGAATTGATGTGCTATTAGGAAGGAGTGATGGGTGCTGGGTAGCCAAAAAAAATAACAACTGTATACTTCAGTGTTCAAGTTACTCAGTTGTCTCATCTGCAAAATGGGGATAATAATGACCATCTTAACAGGCTACTGCATGGGTTATATGAGATAATCTTTCATTCTCAGTCTACAGAAAACACCCAGTAAATGATGTTTATTGTTTGTGGCTAAGAGTGGGAGCTCTAAATTCTGAAGTCAAACCAAGTACTTATTAGCATTGATTTTACATTATTTAACTTCTCTGAGGAGGAACCTATGTAGTCACATGGGGCCTTGTGCCTGGTTGAACGCTCTCCTGCCATGGCCTTAAAATGTCTAATGATTTTGGACAAGGGCCCTGTGTTTTCTTTTCGCAGTGGACCCTACCATTTATCCAGCTGGTTCTGTCTCTGAGCTTCAGTGTCCTCCTGTAAAATGGAGATGATAATATATACCACATTTGCTATATTTCAACCATCTCATTTTTTAAAAAAGATTTTATTTTTTACAGATTCAATTTATTTTGAGAGAGAAAGCATTGTGCATACAGGAGGAGGGGTAGAGGGAGAGAGAAAGAGAAAATGTCAAATAGACTCCCCACCAAGCATGGAGCCTGAGGTGGAACTCGAACTCAGGACCCTGAGGTCATGACCAAAGCTGAACAAGAGCTGGCCTGGTCACCTAGCCGACTAAGCCACCCACGCACCTCAAGATTTTATTTTTAAGCGATCTCTACACCCAACATGGGGCTCCAACTCACAACCCCGAGATCAAGAATCCCATACTCCACTGACTGAGCTGGCCAGGTGACCATGAACAGTCTCATTTTTAACTCTTAGTTTAAAAGTTTTTCTTCTTTTCCATTTGTCTCTTTTCTGATATATCACGCTGAGTGCATATGGGTCCCTTTCATTTATTTTCTAGAGAGAAAGCAAACTTCATTTCTTGTAGAAAGATGAAATGTTAGTTAAGTTCATGCATAGTACCGTGCCTTGCCATGAAGAATCATACACTAAATGTTTCAGCATCTTTCACAGACTACTCCATGTTTTTATATGGGAAAATTGTTGCATTTAAAACTGAAGATATAACAGAATGTGGAACAATTCATAAACTTGTATAATAGGAATATAACTGGCCCTTGAAGATGGGTGCTTTGATGTAGAGTATGGTATGAAAGCCAACTTCAGTACTGTTACATGCCCTCTTAGAACTAATTCTTGCAATTTAGGTTCCCGCCATCTAGGGCAGAGAGAAATAAAGAACCATGTCCCATGATTCTAGAGAAAATAAATTTGAATGAAAAACTGAAAAGGAATAAACCATTTCTGAGTGTCTCAAGCACAGAGCATAGTTGTCTTTTTAAATAGAGTACTTGTGTTTAATTTTAACCCATCAGCAGGTAGGAAGAGAAATGGAGAAAAGTGGAAATAGCTTTACAGATCAATGGAGACCTATCGAGGTAATAGGAGAACTGACGTAAGTAAGCATATATTCAAATCCTAGCAATTTAAAAATTTTTGTGTTTGGATTTCTGCCTTCAACACTGGAAAATTAAGTGTTGGGTGTGAACTCTTATACCATTTGGAGTCCCAGCCAAATTTCCTTAGGAGCTCTGATGCATCTAAACACGCCCGTAAGGGATGTGTGTGTGTGTGTGTGTGTGTGTGTGTGTGTGTGTGTGTTGGGGGGTGTTGGTGGGGGAAGGTGGAAGGACTTATCACTGCCTCACGGTGAGGCAAAGGCATACTTCAGGTTTGCTTCCCTTGGTGGCTATATGAAGGCCTATATGCAAATGCACAGGGTCTTTCAATTTGGCACACAGGGTCTGCGTAAATTCAGAGAGAAGCGGCATTCAAGACTTAGAAAAAAAAATGTTTAAAAACTAAGTTAAAAAATATCCGTGGAAGCATAGTTTATAAAAAGTAAAAACATCTGAGTTGAGTTAAAGAAGGAAATTACTATAATTCATTAAATTAAAAAAATGTTCCTCCTTACTTCCTGACCATGTGACTGGAAATGAGAGAAGAGAAGGAAGAATGAGTAGAGCCACACAAGATGGCTCTGTGTTATGGGGAGTGGGGGGTGGGGAGCTATGAAGATGGCGGGCCCTTCTTCAGTGAGGAGCTTTTAATTCTGCAATTCATAAAATATCTGCTTTATTTTGCACCAAATTTAAGCTTACAATGTTACCCCCACTTGAACTTTAACAAAGAAGAGGAAAACGAGCAGTTAGCCCTGGGTCCAGGGGTGGGAGTGTGAGAAGAGCATGTGGCTTTAAAATTCATTGTTCATTAGTTCATGTTTGTAGGCTGAAAGCTCCTCGTACAGCTCAAAGGTCAACGGGTAATAATGCTCTTTTTTACCATGATTATTATAAATATTACCTTTTGCCACTTTGACGGAGCCACTTTGAAAAATTACTTTGGAAAATAGTTTTTCTTCAGTGCTCACCACCACCGTGCTCTGGCCAGAGTGGCAAAAGGGAGTTAATGGCAGTGAATCAGGATGGGAAGCAGGAGGATATGGAACCCGATGGGGCACAGGCCACACACACACTATGTGTCAGGGAAGGGGGGAAGTGCAGAGTAAGACAGTCTCAACAGTTTCATTTCCTGCAGTGGGAAGGTGATTGGATTTCAGTTTGGAAAGTTTAGGGTTGCATCTGGGATTCAATAGAGCTGCGTGTGGAATGTTGAGTGACAAATCCTTTTTATGTGTTATGCACAGTATACATGTGTGAGGTTTTTCAAAGGCCCTAGAGAAAACATAACTTGAATCCATGCCATGGAGTTAGTCGGAGTGTTAGGAAGAAATCAGTCTGGGTTCTGTGGCATACATGGGGATTTAAGCGGGAAGAACAGTTTTGATCTCAGACTTTTGTATTTTTTATTAAGGTCAAAAGAAGGATGAAGGGTGTTCTGAGTAAGAGGCCTTGGGAAAAAGCTTCTTGACAATGATCCTGGAGAAAAACGTGCTAAATTCCTTATAAATGGCGGAGTTTTTTGGAAAATCACAAGTATGAGGACAAAATTAGAAAATGGGAATACCTCCTACAATATGGAGCATGGAGGGGCGCCTGGGTGGCTCAGTGGGTTAAAGCCGCTGCCTTCGGCTCAGGTCATGATTCCAGGGTCCTGGGATCGAGCCCCATATTGGGCTCTCTGCTCAGTGGGGAGTTTGCTTTTTCCTCTCTCTGCCTGCCTCTCTGCCTACTTGTGATCTCTGCCTGTCAAATACATAAATAAAATCTTTAAAAAAAAATATGGAGCATGGAAAACTTTCAAGAGGGCTTTTATATTTTAAAAATGAAATATTTAAATGAAATATTGCTGATTAAAATGTAACTTTTGCTATAATGTAATTAAGCAAATGGGTTGCTGCCCAGCTAACTTGGAGGTGTATTTCACTTCAGGCATTTGTGAAGCTCTAGCTATGCTAGAATTTTTCCTACTTGGTTTTGCCATTGGATGAACGGAGATCTCTTATACTCAATGTTTCAAAGTTGATGGTGTCACACAAGTATGAACTAAGACATACCATCATAGTTGTCTGATTTATAGAGTGTCACATATAGGGACAATTGCCCAGACATAGAGGGGATTTAGGTGTGTGAAAGACACTCAATAACACTTATAATCAAAATGAAAACCTTTCAACCATCTTCTCCTTCTAACTGTTTCTCCCTGATTGATACTGTCTAATACTCAGCCTTTTCTTCTTGTCTTGTCCCTATCCTCAATAGGCTGGGTAATATTTTGGCTTTTGAAGAAGAAAGGTGCAGAGCATTCCAAGCAGATTAAAAGCACCAGCAATGGCACATGGACATGAAGGTGTGTCTGGGGCTGTGATGTGATGTTTTAATGGGGCTACTGGGTGGGAGGTAAGGTTAGAAAGAGAACATTGTTAGATGGAACCAAGAGGTAGATTGAGGTCAGATTGTAAGGGCCATTCGAGGTCTGTGATCTGTGTTTCGGAAAAGGGAGTCGGTGGCAATGTGGACACTGCATTAAAGAGAATGAAGTATAATAATGTCAGAAAACTAGTTATGTTGGGTGAGATGGTGGAGGAGAAAGGATGACCTGAACTCGGGTGGCTGGAATATGGCCCTGTGGTTCATCACTGATGTGAGGAACTTGGGAGCAGGGCTGTGCTGGGGGTGCAGGAGCCTCAGGAGGGGTGAATCCATTTCTCAGGGCTGCCGTAGCACCACACTTGGTGGCTTAACCAGTAGAAACCTACGTCTCACAGTTCTGATCAAGATGTCACAGGGTGGGTTCCTTCTGAAGGCCTATTCCAGGCCTCTCTCTTAGTGTTTGGAAGTTCCTTGGCTCATGGCAGCATATGTTCACATGGTGTTGTCTTTTTGTTTCTGTGTCCAAATTTCTCCTTTTTATAGAGGTACCAGTGACATTGGATTAGGGGCTCACTCTACTCCAGTATCACCTCATCTAACTAATTATATTCTGCAATGACCTTATTTCCAAATAACATTATATTCTGAGGTACTGGGGGTTAGGACTAAATCATATGGGGGCGCCTGGGTGGCTCAGTGAGTTAAAGCCTCTGCCTTCGGCTCAGGTCCTGGAATAGAGCCCCGCATCGGGCTCTCTGCTCAGCAGGGAGCCTGCTTCCCTCTCTCTCTCTCTCTGCCTGCCTCTCTGCCTACTTGTGATCTCTGTCAAATAAATAAATAAAATCTTTTTTTTTTTAAAAGGACTAAATCATATGAATTTCAGGGAGACACAATTCAACTCAAAACAATGGGGTAGGTCACTTTGTAATGACTAGCTTTAGATGTGTTGAATTTTAGGTCCCTGTGGGCCCCGCGTCAACAGACTGATGAAGATGAGGATATGAGCTGGATGCATCGATCTGGTCATCATCTACAAACGGGAATACTCACGTACTGAAGAATTTTGTGTGGAGTACTTTCTGTACTCTGTTGAGAATTTTCCAATGGATTGGAGGCAGGCATTTGCCTGGGGAAGAAGGGAAAGAGGAAGGACATAAATTCATTGAGTATGTCTTTAAGAATGAGGCTTTCTGCTCAGTGCTTAGATATCTGATCTCACTGAATCCTCAGCAGACCCAATGAGGGAAGTTTGAGTGGCATCTGAAGCCCGTGGTCACACAGCAGGAGGATGGTTTAAAAAAAAAAAAAAAAAAAGGAAATTTTAACCCAGACTTATTTGATTTCACTAAAAGTCGTTGCCTCTGCCAGGGGAGAGAATAGAGGACAAGGATAGGCCTTGGGAGAATATGGAAGAATTTTCATGGTTAAAGGGCTGGCAGTGGGAGCCAGTGAAGGAGAGGAGAGAAATGATAACGAGTCAAGAAAGCCACTGGAAATCCAAAATAGAGTTTCAAGGAGCAGAGGGGAGAACCACAGTATTAACTATTTGAGACAGGCTAAGGACCTAGAAGTGTCTCTTTGGTTTAGTGCCCTCTCTGCTCTTTGAACGTCCATTTGATTAAGAAGTGAAATTATAACAAATTTTTGTCCACAGTGATTACAGGCAACAGATTCACTGTAAAATAAAAAAGAGAATTACTGTCAATTTTATTCCAAGTTCACCACAGTCAATGTGCTGTTGGGGGAGAAACATCAATTCTGACAAATTGCTCTATTCCCATACATACTATCTCTGTGTATATACATTATCTAGTGATGGCTTTGGAGGCAACTTTAATTCTTAAATTCTGAGCATTGGGGCCTGACACCAAGGTTGCGGTATACGCTTGAGTGTATATGTGTGTTTCGGCTGCTTAGAAATACTTTAATTTGTTTGAGCACCGTATGCAAGCTAGCGGAGAAACCTAATGAGATTTTAAAGTGTAAGTTAAGACATTTTAGGACATGCAAGGCTATTAAGGTGATAAATAAGCACCTACTGGCTTGTTGCCCATACCTGCTTTATATTCACTTCAAAGAAGAAAATTTTCATTAAAAACAAAGCAGTTAAAATGTCAAGGTGCCCATTCTCTTTTTCAGACTCTCCTTTTTACATTACAAAATAAGTGGATGGAGCGAAGCATCAACTGCTGCTAAATAAAGGCTTTTCTTGGCATTCCTTGGAGAAATCAAATCCAAGACCAGTGGTAAAGGGTGATTTACTATATCCACTACACAAACTATTTCTTCTAATTATCAGCATGAATGTAATTACTTACAAGAATCTCAGGCTCCTATGATCATGTCCCTTAGAGCATTTCATCTTTAATGATTTTCCCTGATAGAAAGCCAGTTGGAAGATTTGTTGCATAACATTGCTCAACCAGAAAGAAAAATACGTACTTCTCAGAAGAAAGATCTGTGTGCTTTCTTCTCAATGGCACTTATATTCTGCCAGAATTTGATTAGGAGCTATCTTGGCACAAAGATCACTAATGACCGAGTCAAATAACTTATATAGATTAAACAATTTCTTGGAAAAAATACAATATACTATGACATTCCTTTTCCAAGAATATTGAAGTTCAAAATTGTAACCACTTACGGTGAATTGTTAAATCCTCTAACTTCTGAGGACAGAGAGTATGAGAGGGAACGGGGTCCTGAGAGAGTTTGTAGATTCTTAGGTGAGAAAGGTTTAAGGGAAGACATTGCTTGCCTGGAGGGGAGACAAAAATGTAAACTCATATAACAAATTAAGATTTTTAGAAGCTGTCAGGGACAACGCACAGCCCCCCCCCCCCCCCGCCCCTTCAAGGAAGGAACGAACTACCCAGATAAATTACCATCCCCATGCTTAGTAACTTGTCCCCTGTCACATTCTGTTAATGTTGCAACCCATAGTCAGGCCTCAAATTCCCTCCCAGTGTTTCATTTTGTTTTGTTTTGTTTTTAACCATCATCACTTCTTTCTCTAGGATTGATAAGAACATTTATAAAAGCCTTCATTGGGGCACATGGGTGGCTCAGTCCTTAAGTGCCTGCCTTCGGCTCAGGATATGATCCCAGGGTCCTGGGGTTGAGCCCCCATTGAGCCAGCATGGGGCTCCCTGCTCAGCGACCTGGTGCTCCCTCTCCCACTCCCCTTGCTTGCGTTCCTGTTCTCGCTGTCTCTCTGTCAAATAAATAAAATCTTAAAAGCCTTCATTTGTCCAGCACAGTTGAAAACCGTGTTTCAAATATTAGGTTTCCAGATAACTAAAGTTTGTCCCTAAAGCATCCCTTGGAAGTTTTTAGTGGAACTGGTCATCTATCTAGAAGATGATGCCAAGCACAATTCAGCTTTTCCTTGAGGAATTAGTATCATTAGGAGCATTAATGATGCTACCTTGATAGAGTGGAGGCCACAGGCGTAGCTGAGGTGGGAGGACCACTGCTGGCTGGTGGTGAGGCGTGGCTTCTGCTGTCCTTTCTGTCACCATCTCACCACCTTGAGCCCCTCCAGGGCTGCTTGCCAACAGGCTTTCCCGGGCGGCTGGTGCTCCCTCTTGCTGCAGGTGACCAAAAGCCTCTCCTGCAGAATAAAACACAGGATTCTGTGATCACTGTGCCGCCAAAGACTTTAGTTTTCTCTTTGCTTGAAAACTGAGTTCACTAAAGTAAAATACGATTCATTATTTCTATAACCTCGTGGTTTCCTTGAGATGTTATCTGGTGACTTAAGAAAATTAATTTGACCTTTTCGCCACAGATCATCTGAGAAGAAGGATTTAAATGTTGAAAACAAGGGCTTAACAAATTCCATTATTTCCTGAAGAAATTTCCAATGGCTGGCTCAGTATTTCTCCTGCCTCTAGATTGTCGCCTGATGCTGGGGGAAGTTTTGGGCATAGCCAGTGTTTCTTAAGCTTCTGCATACATCAGATTCACCTGGAAGTCTTTTTAAATGACAGGTTACTGCCACACCCCTCCCCATCCCCCCCTCCCCTGCCAGTAGAATTTCAGATTTAATGGATCTGAGGGGAGCCCTGAGATGTCACAATTATAACAAGTTATGGGGTTGCTGCAGGAGATGCTTTTGCTGGTGGTCTAGGGACCACACTTTAAGAGCCACAAAGGAAATCCATCATTCTCCATTATTCTCCAGAAAGAAGGGGAGAACCAAGAGGAACTGAGACTGTGGGCTTATAGGCACCTGCTGCCGGAAGACATTGTCCAGAGCGTTCGTGGAGTCTGCTGTTTGGGACTCTGATCAATGGCTTCTCATATCAGAGAACAGAGTCATCTCCTAACCTTTGATTTGGGAGTATTGAAAACCTATATTTTGCTGGTGTCTCTGATAGCAAATGGGCTTTATTCTTGCTTTGCTCTTCCAGAACATTTATTATTTAAATGGATTTTTTGCATATGCATCTTTGGGATTTTTTAGTAATTTTCAAAACTAAAACATGATAAGCTCCTGACATTCACAGTCACAGAGAACTTGGGTACTCACCTCACAGAGCTCCTTTTAACTCCAGCTGTGTTGCTTTAGATTGGACTTCCTTCCTTCCTTGTGTGTGTGTGTTCATGTGTTCACAAACACATACACACATTCTACGTAGGAGCTTAAGATACTGCCTAATAAACTTGTCCTCAGGAACTTCCACATCCCCAGTATTGACCCTACCAACCCCTTGACCTCAGTACACCATATGAAAGCATTGCCCCCAAGCCTCTTGTCTGCCATGAGAGTTCAGGATTAAGGATAGCGGTGCTTTCTCTCAACCTCCCTACTTCCAACCTCCCCAGTGCCCCCTACCTCCTTTGGTTTTCTCATGCTAAGCATATTCTAGGAGATTGTGTGGCATAATAGAAAGGACATGGGCTTTGGAGTTAGATGCACACAGGTTTGAATCCTTTCCAACTGTGTAACCTTGGGTCTTGGGTCTTTCCGTCTGTTGTATGGGGATAATACCTACATTACAGTGTTGTTGAGAGGGCTAAGATGCTATTGTAACACACTAGCAAGTAGTGTGTAATTAGCTAATGAGAATTCACCACTCCGCAGACATTCAGCCTCTCACAAGGCTTGTCACACCTTGGATCTTACCTGTCATTGAGATTTACTCTGCCCCAAGGGCCTCAGATCTGGAGTTCTTCCATAGAGCCACCTCCCGCCACGGGACGGGATGCAGGAGGGTGCGGGGTTGCTGGGCTTCCAGCAATGGCGGGGGGGTGGGGGTGGGGTGGGGTGGGGAGGGGAGAGGAGGATGGCAGAGACCCCAGTCTCAGAGCTGGTCCTTCTGGCTCACGGCTAGTACACCTCACACCATGGTAAGATTAAGGAATTAGACAATCTTGAAAGCCCCTCCAGCCCCAGTTCTCTGGAATTGTAGTCTTCTTTTCTTCTGTGACCCTGACTCGCAGCTGAGTCTCTTTGTTGTCATCACCACGACCTCGGATTCCTCTCTATTTTCCAGCCCACCAGCTCTCAGCCAACACGCTTGTTTTCTGTCACGCTTTGGCTTCAGTCTTACCTCCTCTAGTTTTCTCCTGTAACTCCTCTGTCCTAGCCAAGCCTGAATCACCCACTCTTTCCTAGGGTTTTTTTTTTTTTTTCTTCTTTTTCCATAGCATGCTTTTCTTTTTAATCTGATATGTTATTTATTTTTTTTTTCATATTTTGTCTGTCTCCTGTACTAGAATACAAACTCCTTGAAAGCAGAAACTTAGGTTTATTGCCTTTCCCCATGCCTAGACTAGGGACTGGTTATAGAAGGCACATGATAAATATTTGCTGAGTGAAATCTCTGCCTTCCCCTCATGCTTCCACATGTACAGGCTCCTTACCTTCACCCCAGTTTCTGATGGAATATGACAAGGGCGGGATGTCAATCAGAAACTTGACAGCATAGTCCTCAGGACGACGTTATGATCTTGATGGGGAACCTGGCTGGCACCGTGCCCCTCCTTTGGCAGTGAGCTGCTTGCCCACCAGAGTATACTGTGTGGCTGACGGTGCGGGTCTGTGTGCGTTCCTCCCTGATAGTGGGTGCTGAACCGCCGGGCACCTTCCCGGGGCTCTGTCCCACCAAGACACTGTCTCTGTTTCCTCCCTGTCAGGGCTGTTGCTGAGATGCCTCAGGCCCTAATGTTCCCCCATTAGAACGACATTAAAGTGAGTTCTCTTCGGGGCAGACCAGCTCGCCCCAGTGGTGGAAAGCTAGGGAGGTTAGGTGGAGGTTAGAAGGCAAGGGTGTTCCTTTCAACTGCATGTAAGATACTTGATTTCAGACAAATCAGTTACTTCAGAAATACTTCTTAAGACACTGTCATTCACAGATGGAGTTTACGAAGAAATCTGAAGATAGTTTCTGTTCCCTAAAAGGTTCCAGTCTAGTTGGAAAGAAAAGACACCCATGAAACCTTTCGTTTTGTCTCTGAAACATTTCTCAAACGTGCTTCCTTCTTCCCATCTCCACAGTCCACACACAGCTGGTACTCTCCGTCATGCTCTGTGCCCAAGTTCTAGTTGCCCCTCTTGCCTGGACTACCGCAGCTTCCTATCTGGTCCCACCATTTCCGGTCTTGCCACTTCTGATTTATTTTCTCCTGTGAGAATCCAAATTTCAAAACTCAAAGCAGATCAGAGTGCTGTCCTCCTTAGACCTTCTTGCTGGACATTGGATTCAACTGGACACCTTACCTTGACTTATTGGAGCTGCTTGCTCTTCCCTGCCCACTTCTCCTTTCTCATGTTTTGATGTTGTCCCCTTATCGCCGTGAGGCAGCCACAATAGACTCTGTCTGATCCCTCAAACCTGGGATGTCTTTCTCACTCCAGGACCTGTGTACATGCCCTCAGTACCCCCTGTCCATGAGGCCCTGGTCTTCACAGGGCTGCCTCTCTTCTTCCCTGCAGACTCAGCTAAAAGAGAGGTCTCTGCTATCTCTAAGAGTCTTCTCTGATACAGTCTTCCTGGTCATTCCACTGTGGGGCATCACAGATTTCCTTCATAGACCTTGTCACAGATTGCACTGGTCACTTTCTTATTTGTCTGTCTCCATCACTGGACTGTTTAAGCCCCCTGAAGTCAGGCTCCATGCCCTGTTCAACGTTCTGCTCTTGCAACCTCAATACCTGTCCAGCAGAGTGCCTGGTATGTAGCAAGCCGTCAATAAATATCTTAACACTAAATAAATAATGGCAGGGCGCCTAGCTGGCTCAAGTGGTAGGGCGTGTGACTCTTGATCTCGGGGCTGTGAGTCTGAGCCCCAGGTCAGGGGTAGAGTTTACTTAAAATCAACAAACAAATACATTAGATAAAACAAAACAACAAATAATGGCTACCAGCTGGGCATGATGTTCTGTAGGATGATACTATCTCTCTGTATAAGTTGGCAGATCACTGAGAGATTTTATTAATTGTATTTGTGATAACTGCCCTGTGCTGATTGTTTTTAGAATACTTTTATATAATTAAGACCATTTAAAAAACAATTAGGTACTTTAAAATGGCACAGAATCCCAAAATCAGTTTAAGTGGTATTTTCTTTCAGATCTATTTGGATTTGTCAAGACAGCTGGTATTTACCAAAAACTCGGGTTCGTAAAGTGTGCGCCTGCTTCATTTAAAATCGGTATTGAAACTGTAGTCCCCTTGTCCTGAGAAGCATCCTTACCAAAGATAATTGGACATCCAGGGACATGGGACGCTTTTCCTGAGGGCCCTGCCCAGAACTACTCTGTTAGATCCCTTCCGGACAACCTGGAAGCTGAGGGTGGCTCTCTGGTAAGTTCTTCTCTGGGAAGCGTCGGATAAGAGCAGTCTTGCCAGGTGGTTACAGAAGACAGCTTTCTCTGTTGCATCAACAAACAAAAGAGGGTTATTTTGAACGTGTGCTATGGACTGCTTAATAAAATCCCTGCCTTATGTGGGCACAGGTCATTGTATGAACACACTCTACATAGGACCGAGTACTGCGTATATTTCTGAAAGAGCAGCTGCCTCATCTTTTCAGCTGACCTGATACTGAGTCACCATCCTTGCTGGATTCAATGGCCTGCTTAGTGGCATCAAACATGGGCTCGATGCCTGTTGGCAGCTCCAGCTGTCTGGGTGCCTTTCAGTTTTATCCCTTTGATTGTAGAGCAGTTTTGTGTTATTGATAAATTACAGGTATGGTACTCAGAGGGAGGAAAGGGGCAGCTCAGAGTGAATGGTGGTGCCCTTGGGTACAACGCTCACTTGGATTCATCCATTAGACCATCCTATGTAGTGAAAGGTGTGTTTATGGGATTAGTTATTAATCACAAAACAGGATAGGAGTTACTTGACTGCTAATTATGATGCTGGATGAGCACATAAAAATGATCATAATAAACAATATCATCCCTGTAGGACCCTTCACACGAAATCAGTCCCGCCAGACAAATAATAGTTATTTACATAACATGGAATCTTAAAAAAAAAAAAGTCCTAAAAAACTAGCAACCACCAAATAAGCAAAATGGAAGCTAATAAAAATTAGTACCTTAAAAAAATCACTGCAAGCTATGTTTTCTGTAATTATACCAAGCCCTAGAGTTTTAACCATGTAATAGTAATTTTTCCGTGTTTTTGCCGTTATTGTCCTTTTGATTTACTTAACTATGTCTAACTTGAACAAACAATGTTAAGTGGGGAAACAGATGCGATTAAATAGCCTGTAATTATGTTTTTAGTCAACTGCTACCATCACAGACTCCTCCTGCTACTCGGACCAGAAAAAAAGTGACCTAACTGATTTCACCAACTGCTTTGCCAGGCCCTGATGCAGAATAGATGGCCTTATTAAGCAATCAAAAAATCAGCCATTACAGAGGAATGGTAATCAGCAGTGTTTATACAGCTCACACGCTAGCCCCACAATACACAATCAGGACCATGAATTCTGCTAATTGGGTACCTTCTGCGTCCAGAGGTGCCTGCAAAGGGAAACAAAAGGGACTCGAAAATTAGTGTTTGTAGCAATTAGTTTCTGTCTAAAGGCTTAGCCCAGTTCAGGGAAACCATGATTCAAACAGGGATTATTATAGCAACTTTGGTATTTAAATGTCTTCTGCCATTATTTGAGGTAGGATTTAGCTTGGCGAAGCTAATGCAGAATCGTCTTCCTTTTTTATTTACTTAAAATGATTTTTGTTTTGAACTTCTTAAAAATCAAAACCTTTAAGCCATTTGCCGCTTTAAATTTTCTGGCATTCAGTGTTTTGTTGTTGTTGTTGTTGTTGTTTTTTAAACCTATGATCTTGCTCAAGACCAGTTGAAAAGACTGTTAAATATATGTATTGTTGAGGAGCTCTGTTCAGGGGAATAATACAGTGGAGTTTGTTGTGCCATTATTTTGCTCAGAATGCTCCGTAGTTTTGTGGGGGAGATACAGGGTATAATTTTTGGTGGAGGGGAAAAAAGGACAGCAAGTGTTTTATTTATAAATGTCTGTACAAATTTCCATTCTAAGTAAGAACATTAAAATAGTCCAGGAGGAGGATGTAGGTTCTCTGTGTATATTTTATCTGAGTAAACTAGCCAGGCATTTCCGAATGGGCTCCACTGAAAGCCCAATGGGTTTTATAAAATTCATTACAAAAAGCCTTTTGCCCTTTTCTTCCCTTTTAGTCTTTAGCATTTCTGATGTAATAATCAGATAGACAAATCTCTGTGCTTTGCTTCTGTCATTATAGACTCCCTGCTGTAGATGCTCAAAGGGCAAATTAACAGTAGCACAATTGGAGGGACCTCTTCACCTCCCTTGGAAAGCATCAGCTGCAGGTTCTTGCTTTCTTGAAGCTCTCTACATGGTTACAGAAGGATCGTAATGACGATGACAACCACAACAAAAGATTAAGGAGAGGAAAGGAAGAACCTTGTGATCCAGAAGACCAAAGAAATATTGGATGATTCATTTTCTGTGATTTAAAGGCTACATGAGCAAATGACAGTTTGTCTTTTAATCTTAGAGATTAAACTGTCTTTTAAAATTTATTAATAATTTTCTCTCTTTAATTACTTAAATGATGGTTAATCAATGTGCCAATAAGTATAGTAAAATTTTTATTATTAGCACCAAATTTTACATTATTAAGACAAATTATAGAAAGAATATTGGCACTTTGGAGACAATCAGAATGATAAGTATGATAGTTTTTGAGACACTGTAACAACATTTTACTCCTGACTGATTACATTACATATTGATATTAGTGAGCATCAGTGTGTAGTGCAATCAGTCAGGGGAAAATGAGTGAAATGTGAACTAATGAGAGCTAATTGTATCATATAATAGCAAGGACACAGAATTCTATCAATTAAATTAGTTTGAGATGAAACAAATATGAATATAATAATGTTTATAATAATGAGGCAATTAGAGCTAATGAAATAAATGTTAATAAAAACTAGGATCCCTAGCCCATTCCTGCCCTTCTCCTTCTGATTCCTTCAAACTTTGGGTTGTGTTATAGTCACTGGCTCCTTTTCAGCCATTGATGCTCTGTCTGTGTTGGAGACATAGGGATGAAGAATATAACATCTTCGCAATCTGTGTGTTTCTTGATCTCATAACTTTCAGAAGGCTCCTATATGGGCTGGCATACCTCTTGCGAAGATACTCATCTCTAATGAATAAATCATGTCTTGTTCCGAGGAACTTTTGCTTTCATATACTGTGTTTTCTTGATCTGGGATAGAAAACTGGCACTTGTCCTAAGTGTGGATCTTTTTCTTCTCCGCATATTGGAGAGTTGATGACTCGGGTCTAGTGCTGCTCTATTGTGAAATCCAATTGGATTCTGCTTATTAGCTGCTTCCTTGGCGTCCTTAAGTCTTTGACATTCATTCCACTTAATTCCCTGATACAAAGAGTCACAACTGTGATGGCAATGCCAGTTTCTTAGCTATCTGGTTAGGAATGTACTCTCTAGGAGAAGTTATACCCATTATCTCTCAGGAGATGACTTTGGAGACCTAACTTCAGTTTGATAGATTATTGGAGTCTGTCAATAAATTAGGACAAAAAATTGGGACCCATATTCTGTATTGCAGTCTAGATATGAGCTTAATAGTCTATGTTGCTGAGCACCTTGTAGAGCATTGGAGATTAGTATTGGGGAAGACGGAGCAGCAGTGTATTTTGATCAGCTCGGAAACTCATCCATTTAGCCGAAAAGACTATCGTCCAAGGAGTGATGCATTTATACAAATTATGGGTTAAGAACATTGCCTGAGAAATCAAAGGGGAAAATTATAAATTTCAGAAATTTCCACTTGATTATCTATTCGGATGTTACTCTGGTTTGTGTACTTATATTTGTCCTCAGATTAGGCTAGGGTTAGTTAGCATTGATGAATGATATTTGACTCAAAGTAGGTGGAACTTTGTGCTGTGAAAGTTTCAGCTAACTTTCCCATTTGGCTACTGTGTTTTTGTTTTTTGGGGTTTTTAAAATCATGTATATCATGCATGTTTTTGCTTTTGCTGTTGTATCACATTAAAAAGACAT
The DNA here is from genome assembly GCF_009829155.1 of Mustela erminea. Classification (NCBI taxonomy): domain Eukaryota; kingdom Metazoa; phylum Chordata; class Mammalia; order Carnivora; family Mustelidae; genus Mustela; species Mustela erminea. Next base: position 86,239,101 of record NC_045618.1, read on the forward strand.
CAGAATGAGCTGTGAGTTAATGTTTCACTTGTAAAAGGTTATGGATTATGCTCAGCTGGTTTCTCAGGCTGACACGGGGTTCATGATTAGAAGAATGAAAACAAACATGAATTGAAAATGTCACTAACCTTTATTGGGCCCTGAGAATCCCAGAGCCTGCATGACAGGAGGTTTTCCTGTTTTCAACAGTATAAAGAAGATTGAAACAAAACAGCACGGATCTTGGCTATTTACATCTTTTAATGAATGCTCTTCACGTTTGGGTTCCTTTGTCTGTCTCCCAGTTTTCAAGGGTTTAGCTGTGAAAAGTGTAGATGGTATCACACACTCTTATAAACCACGAGCAGACATCTGTCTAGGATGCTTTTTCCTCCAAATTATGCTCAGTGTAAAGGGCATCTATACAGCTGTGCATGTATAAGGTAGGGAATTATCTATTCTCAGCACTCCTCAGCACTGAGTTGGAAAGTATTTTCAGATATACTATCTAAGTAAAGGGCCGTGTTTAAGTGGGTGTGTGCTGAAGGGATATTTAAGATGAGATCTCACATCTTACACGTGATGGGCCCATTAGGTCTGAATCTGATAGTGCTGTCTTTGAAAACCTTTTGTGATTGGTAAACAAATAACATTCACACCACAGGTCCCAGACTTCCATCAGACTAGAGGGAGCTAAAACAGACTTCAGGAGTTGGTTTATATGATCTGTAGAGAGTTTAGAGATTAAACTGTGATCCAGGAGGTAGCACATCTGACCAGCAATAACTTGTTCAAGATTTCAGTTTCTATTAAGATTTACTGTCTTTGTTTCTTTACAGTGACTTGGGCTTGGTTGTTCTTGGCCTAAATGTGAATGACCTTGCAGTAAGTGAAACATTAGTCTGTTTCTTTCCCCCTTAATTTCTCCTCCTGTGACTGCCTGATCTGGCACATCTTGTGACAAATGGTGCTATACTTTTCACTGATTTTGAAGGTAATTTGAGAAAATACTCCAAAAGATCACTAGGGAAATCTCAAAATAAAACATATCCCTTCATCTGAACTGTACCTACATAGAGAATGAGAAATTTTAGATTTTTACAAGGGCACTTCCTTGTTCCTGAATTAAAAGGAATTCTGTGGACCCATGCTTGGTCCAACATTCTGCTATTTCAAGGTGTAACTCTGGTCTATATGGGTTTAATGACATTCTTTGGCAGTGTATAAGTATTTGGGAAGCACAAACCTGCACCTTTTTATTCTCACTTTATCTTATTATATACTGGCCTTTAATACAGAATTTGTTTTGCATCCTAAAATACCAGAAGATTCTTTTGGCCAGGAAGCATTTCCACTCAAAAATACGGAGCATTTACTATTTTTATTTAAAAATATGGAGCATTTACTATTTTTATTTAAAATTATATCTAATTAATGATAATATGATAAGGCAAAACTTACACCCAAAGATTGAGCATTAAGGCCAGGTTTATTTTTAAGCGTAAAGTTAGGAAACTTACTTGGTGAAAAGAAAGTTACTATTTGTGATACTATTTTTTATGCAAAAGTGATAATTTTGTTATTTCTGTAACTTAAAAGATTTATGCATAGAGCATTCTTTTATTTCACAACAGGGAAGTAGGTTTTTTAAACTTGAAATTATATTGCCCATCTGGAAAAAATATGTTTTTTTTCCAGGTAAACCAAATTAATTAGTCTGAAGGATTAAATTCTTAGTCTGAAGGATTGGAACTGGCCCCTAGTTTTAACCTTGTGCTTGATGACTTATATGACTTTGAAAGTCACATAAACTTTCTTTTTCAAAATTCCTTTTTATTGGCTTGTTTTCTCCCTGTAGCAGTCAGAATAGTCTAGGTTATACTGCAGTAACAAATAAGTCCTGAATCTTAATAGCTTGAAATTACAAAGGTTTAATTTTCATTCACATATTCAGTAAGGATCAGTTGTGAGCTATATTTCTTTCTGCTAATCCATCATTGTTGTTATTGTCCTAATGCTAGAACCTATGTTGATGGAGTAGCCTCTGTCTGGAACATTGGCCATTGCCAAGGCAGAGGAAAAAGAGAATATGAGGAAGCACATACTAGCTGTTAATACTATTGGTCAACACAGACCAATCTAGCCTCAAGCATCAGAGAAGTACAGTTCTACCCCTTCACTGAAGGAGGAAAGACGCAGCTACCTATTAATGGTCTTAAAGCTATCATATACTCTCCTCATCCATTATCGTGCTTTTGTTTACTTATAAATGTTATCTCATTATAAAGTAATATACTTAAAAAATTACTAAAATTAGAAAAAACTCCTCACAATCCTATTACAATACCTTACAAATCAAACTGTTTTATTTGTTCAAGTTTATTTAAATGCCTTGTTAATGTGCATAATCTTTATGTAGTTGTATTGATTTCTTCCTGTTTGTGTCAGTTAGACAAAGTTACAAAGGACTCTCTAAATGCTAGTGAGTGTCATTGTGGAGGTTGGTTTTAAATCTTATGTTGCAATGGGTTTCTAGCTTGTCTATGGCTATAATTTCTTAGTTATGATTTTGAATAATGAAACTAGTACAAAAGACAAGTTGGAGATAAATGCATAAGATGATAACATATATGTGGAATATCTTGAACTACTTTACGAAGATTCCTTAGTAGGTAAAAATACTTTCATGTGTATGAGTATTGCAATAGACCAAGATAGTTTTTAAAAAGAATTTGGTGTGGGCCTGTTTTCCTAATTTCATTCAAATTATATTTCAGTTAAATTATATTATTTTCAACATAAAACCTCTTTTTTGGTTCTTTATGTGGAATATGGAAGGGCATCACAGGGCTTGACCTACACAGACCTGTGCAAAGTCAGGATTCTGTGAGGAAGAGAGCCAATGAATGAGAGGGTACAAATATAAGAAATCTTAGTGTATAATAAATCCAATTTAAAGCTTTAATTTTCAAAGTGTGGTCATGAAGTGTTACACACTCTTATTTTCTTTAGTATTAATGTTTGTTATTCTGCTAAAAACCTTGACTTTTGTTATGAATAAAATACTGATTTGTGATAGGTAGGATAAAGCTCATTGGGGTCTTATCAGTAACAGTGACTTTTTTTTTTTCCCTTTCAACTCTTTCTGGAGAAGTTGTTGGGAATAATACTAATCTTGTGTGGGTTTGGGTGGTCCAAGCAACATTGTACCCTAAGGTAGTGTTCTTTGGATGGAAAGGATGGAAGTTTGGTTACCATTGATTTGTACATATATCTGCCCTTTCTTAAGAAAATTTCTAAGTGCTGCATCCCCAGTGCCTAGAACAGTACCTGGTACCCAACAGACATTTAATAAATATTTGTTGAATGGGTGAATATCTTAAGGTTGAAGGTAAAAACTTTCCTTACTTCATGTGGAAACTAAGAGATTTTTGTTTTAGAGTGATACTTTTGTCCAATCAATGTCCAGTGTCAGCATCCTTGGGGAGTCACTGTCTGGACAAATTGTTGCCTAGAAAGATGTTAAAAATGGAAAAATAGATCGTACCGCAATTTCCAAGGAAAAGTTTGTGCAGTGATAAACAGGCATTAAAAATTTTTTTCATTGTCTACGCCCATTAGCATTAGGATGGATACAGTAATAAATAAATAAATAAATCCCAGAGAAAATAACAGATGCTGTCAAGAATGTAGAGAAATTGAAACTCTTGCTCGTTGTTGATAGGAATATAAAATGGCATAGCCACTGTGGAAAATGGTACAGTGATTCCCTACAAAAGCTTAACATAGAATTACCATATGATTCATCAGTTCCACTTCTGGGCATATTCCAGAAAGAATTGAAAGTAGGGACTCGGATAATTGTACACATATTTTCATAGGAGCATTGTTTATAACAGCCAAGAGATGGAGGGAATCCAAGTATCCATTGATGGATGAATGATGGATAAGCTGAATGTGGTGTGTACACATAATGGAATATCATTCAGTCTTAAAAAGGAAGAAAATTTTGACTGCAACGTGGATGAACCCTGACGACATTACGCTAAGGGAAATAAGCCAGTCACCAGAGGACAAATCCTGAATGATTCTCTTATATGAGTTACTAGAACATTCCCAATGATAGAGACAGAAAGTAGAAAGGTGAGTGCCAGGTGCTGGGAGATGTAGGAAGAGCATTATTGCTTAATGGGTACTGTGTTTCAGTTTGGGAAGATCAAGTGTGGGAGACGGATGGTGGTGATGGTTGACAGCAGTATGCATGTACTTACTGCCACTGAATTGTACGCTTAGAATTGTTAAAGGGATACATGTTATGTATATATTTTTTCATAATGTTTCCTTTTCATTGTTAAGGTTGCCAGTGACCTCCGTGTGCCTAAATCCAATGATCTGTTCTTAGTTTTCACCATTGTGGGCCCAGCAGTATTATTTGACACAGATGACATTCCCCATTTCTTAGACGTTCTTCACTGGGCTTCCAGTGAATCAGTGTCTTGGTTTTGTTGTTGTTTCTTTTTGTTCCCTGTCTCACTTGCTAGTCCCTCTCAGTTTTATTTGCTGTATCCTCATTTTACTAACACCAAATTTTGGAGTGGGGCCCCTCTCTGTGTATCTAAACTTGCTCTTTAGGTAGTCTTGTGACTTGAAATATCGTCTATATGTAGATGACCTGAATTTATATTTTCAGCCCCTGCTTTTCCCCTGACATTCAGACTTCTGTTAGATATTTTTAAAATATCCTTTTCTTTTATACCCTGTATCTAATCCACTGACAAATCCTGTTAGTATTTCTACTTTCACAATGAAGCCTGGATCTGACCGCTTGTGACCGTTTGTACCTCTGGTATTCTTGTCTAAGCCATCACTGTCCTCTCCTGGAACATTGCAGTAGTCTCTTATCTGGTCTCCCTGCTCCTACTCTTGTCTCTACTACCTTCCCCAAGTCTATTCTCTGCCTAAGATCGTTGGTTCTCCTTGAAACATCTAAATCTGATCATGGCAAATCCTCTGATTCTTCTGATCTCACTTAGAGAAAACTTTAGAAATAAGCAATCTGATTCTCTTAGCAAAATATAGACATTCTTTCATCAAGTAGAGTTTTGGTTGGGTTTGCTGTGTGACTCTTTCAGCCTGTTGTAGGATGATTCTCCGAGATGGAATATAATCCAGAATTCACAGAGAGTGGGTATTTGACCAATAAACGGTTTCTTTCTCTCCTTGCCTCAGGTCAGGCATTTCTCTCAAGTGGCCTACTCATGTGGTGATGATAAAGCTAGTAAAAAAAAAAAAAAAAAAAAAATCACACCCCCCCCTTCTCTTATCTTTCATTATTTTCAACCCAGTGCCAAGATTAGAATAGGAGGAGGGAGACGTTTATATCCACTTTTGACTTACTGCTGTCAAGGTAAAGAGTAAATGAATACACTTGTCTTGCTTTCTTTGCCAATGATTTTTTTAAAGTGTCTTTTAAGTGTTCTCTCAGTAGGTCCTCGTGAGCCCTCAGTATTTTGGTTAAGACCAATTTACATCATGTTCCATCATTGACTTGCTTTTTCTCTCCAGGTTACTAAGAGTGAGCCTGGGTCATCATGGTCTCTGTTTCTCTTATCTTCCGAGGGTCTCATGCATTTGGGAGATGGGCTAGGGGCACCTGAACTGGGGCTGTTGAAAATGAAACTTCTTGGATTATTTTGTGGGTTGTCCCCGCAGGTGCTCTGTGCAGCATACTTTCTGGTATTTGGTTCCAGTTTATTCTAAGTGTCCCTTATAATCGGACACACATCTTATGAGTTAAAGGAAATAGTTGTTTTGGAGTATCTGGGGACAAGTCTGTTAACCACCCTCAGCCAGATGTGGTGCCTTCATAGTATGGGCAGGGAACTGAGACACTTCCAACTCCTTCTGCTAAGAATATGCCCCACATCGCCTAGTAAGTTAGTTACCTGGTTAGTGAACCGTATATTAAATTTGCATGAAGCAAAGATTGTAATTTTTCTGATACTTAATGGAGTGGCTTCAAAGCAAACCAATGGTATTTTTTTCTGCGTTTGCACTCCCATTTCAGCTATGTGACAGGAGGGCAATGTCCCTGATGTGTCCCGTTGTATTCCAGAGAGAAGCTCTTCTTCTTTGCAGGCTGTCAGCTAGATTCCCGAAAGCACGGGAAGCACTGACCTAGTTTTCCTTTGAGCTCTTGAGACCTCGGAGATGAATTTTCACGATGTGGGAGTAAAGTGTGACAGCATTTGTAGAGGGAAAAGCCTGGCTGACAGCTCTTGAATTGGCTTCTAGAAAGTTCCCAATGTCTCAGTCTGACTCACAAGCTGTCCACTACTGTTCTGAAGCTTCCAGCACCTTTAAATGGTGCTAACTATTTGAATTTTGCTGGACTCCTTCCAACCCCTTTAGGTCTCGGGAAAAAAAGAAAAGATATGATTTTATTGGTGGTGAGGGTGGTTAAGTACACACCACTGGAAAATGACGTTTTCTATTTTCTCAGCCGAGGCAAGCCATTAACGAGCGAGCTCTCTGTGTACTTTTCCCCAAATTTAACCTGGTGGGACCATGCCTGGCCCCCAACTAAAGACTTTATGTTATGCCCTGATATTCTGGGAAAAGGAGAAAATATTCCAGCAAGGAATCCAAATATGGTACATAGTTGTTTAGACTAGCCCTAGGGGTGTGCTAACTATGATTCTAAATTTAGGCATATCCTGGAATGATATGGCACGTGGTTGGTGATTTTGTGATGTTTGTGCGTTTTTATGCCCTTCCTAGCCTCCCTGGACTAAGTCTAGCTTTGTGTGCTTCCATTATTTTATCAGTGACAGTTGATTCAGAGTTTTACTTTGAGTATTATAAGGAATTCCCCTTGCTTGAAAAGGCCTCTACTATCTCTATTATCTATCTGTCTATCTATTGTTTCCTTTCATTCATTCACAGATTTTAGTGAACAGCCTCTATGTACCAACTACTGAGTAATTGCTGGTTTTATAGTTGCAAATGATGTCTGCACTCATAGAGCTTATCATTTATTAGGAAAACATACAATAAACAATTGTATGTGCAATTATTTCATTCCCCTTGTAAGGAGTCCTTCCTATGTTGGTTTAGATTTCACTTTTTTTAAACAATGTTTTTCTCTCTTGTGTTTTCAATTATTTTAATAAGACACGAATTTTCTTTTGAATTATAACTCAAAATCCTGTTCTGTTCAGGTAGGGTTTATACATTTAAGTGTGGCTTTTGATAAAGTTCAGCTAGAGACAGACTGTACTTACATGATATTGGAAATAAATATTTGAGATTTGGTGACATCATAAAACTTGACAACTACTTAGTACTTATTTCTATAAACGGAAAATACTCTTCCTTCTTAAAAAGTGTTTGTTGAGGGATTTATTTTTTCAGGTTGCTGTGCTAAGGGATGCACTGTAGGGGATGCATAATTCCTATATAATAAGTGATATAAAACATGTAAAAAATACCATAATACAAGATAATCTGTGATAAATGTCTTAAGAATGAACAAAAGAACAATGAAGAAATCAGAGGAAAGAGAGTTTTCCAGTTGATTACATGAGTGATCGAAGAAATTTTATGAAAGGGGTTATGTTTCAATTAGTTTTGAAGGATAGGTAGATTTAATTTAAAAAATCTAATTATGACAGCTCATTTTAAAAAATTTTGAACATATGTATAAAATCATAAGGAAGAAAACAAAGAGCAGAGCTGAGCCCCTCCCAGGAGGCCTGTGTGGAGGAAGGGTAACAGCACCCCTTCCCCTTTCCTCCTCTGTCCCCAGTGGTGATGGGTCAGGGATCATTGCCCTTGTCCTCCACCCCAATAGAACTGGCTGTTCTGGAATGGTTCTCTGCCTTGCTGAGTTGGGGAGTGGTGATCAGTTTTGTTGGAATATTGCCAAGCCACCAGGAGTAACTGAGAAGGAAAAAGGATGACACAGCTGCAAAAAGTGCCAAGGGTTGGGTTGGGTTAGGGGTGACCTGCATTTCTCCCATGTGGTGCAACAGAAGGATCTGAGAGTATCGGTTGGATCGAACGGACATCATAGAGGGACACCAGACTTGAGCTGGCTTGCGGCTCCCCAGCCACTCCTGAGGACAGTTAGCTGAGCAACGGAACCCTCGAGGCAAAAGGCCATGGGTGGACCGCTGAGGCGAGGCAGGACCTGACAGGGGATGCCCAGGTTAGACTTCAGACAGGTGTCCCACGTCAGGGCACAATGCAGAAGTCTCCAGAGATCCGCGAGCATTCCCCACAAGAGAGCCGGCATTTGAATCTAGCCACAGAGGTAGAACTCTGATCTGGTGAGGTTCAGTAACAGGGAGAATAGTGACGACCCACATGAGAGGGGTTCATTTCCTCTTTCCTCCTTGCCCAACACTGCAAGATAAGCAACTGGAAGAGCTGGTATGAGGACGTGATGCACAGCTTCTCCCACACCCAGCTTCCAGAACCAAGTCTAGCCAGCACTAGAGAAGAAGGGACAGAGAGGGGTGGACAAATGTGTGTGGTGGAAGGAAGGTCTTAACATGGAGACAAGAATGGAGTTTTATGAAGAACAGAAGTCTTGAGAACCAGAATGAGAGTGTTTGTAATACTCAAAAGGAAGTGAGCATTGGGATATTTGGGTGACTCAGTCGGTTCGGCATCTGCCTTTGGCTCAGGTCATGATCCCTGGGTCTTGGATTCAAACCTCACATCAGGCTCCCTGCTCATCATGGAGTCTGCTTCTCTCTCTCTCTCTCTCTCTCTCTCTCCCCCCTTCTCCCTGCTTGTGTGTTCTCTTTCTCACTCTCTCTCTCAAATAAGTAATTTTAAAAAAAGGGAGTAAGCATTTAGGGAATTGGGCATAACTATCTTTGGATGAGCACACCACCCAGGGCAAAAGGGTGTGGGATGGAGGACTTCACCAAGGAATCCAGGGTGGGAGGAGCTGAGGATGAGGAGGGATGAGGGAGGGAAGGGGAACTGGGAAGTTGAGAGGAAATGAGATCACCTAGAGGTTGCTGGTTGTAGGGCCTGGTGGGGGCATGAGCACTAACCTTGCTGTTCTCTGTACTCTGATGTGTGTTGGAAGAACTCTAACAAAAAGTTTAAAATATTGGCCATAACTTACTTAGAAAGACCTGGCTTTTAGAATACTTTATGCTTGGATATATTCAATCCATTTTTTTGTTCTTGTTTTATTTGCGATTTTTAAGAATCATGATTTTATCCTCTAAAATTCTTCTTTGGAGGCATCAGTTAAGTGTCTGTGTTAAGCTTGGGTTGTGATCCCAGGGTTGTGGGATCCAGCACCACATCAGGCTCTGCACCCAGCGAGGAGTCTGCTTCTCCCTCTGCCCTTCCCCCAGCTCATGCTCTCCCTCTCTCTCTCAAATAAATAAATAAAATCTTTAAAAAAATTCTTCTTCATATCTATCTTCACTTTTATTTTCACCTTTAATTCTTTTTTCTCTTACATTAAGAAATATGTTACTTTTTAATATAATAATAGAGTCCTTATTCTTGCCTTTTTACATTTCTGAGTTTATTTCCTACTCTTGATATTTCAAATATTTCCTAAATTTAAATTACTCTAAGATTTATTCTTTTTATTCTTTCTACCCTTAACTGTCACTTTTTGTCTTTTTTTCTCAATGGTTTACATTATTGATTTCAGTCTCTATTTTGTTATTCTTTTTTTTTAAAGATTTTATTTATTTATTTGACAGGCAGAGATCACAAGTAGGCAGAGAGGCAGGCAGAGAGCAAGGAGGAAGCAGGCTCCTCACTGAGCAGAGAGCCCGATGCGGGGCTCGATCCCAGGACCCTGAGATCATGACCTGAGCCAAAGGCAGAGGCTTTAACCCACTGGGTCACCCAGGTGCCCCTCTATTTTGTTTTTCTTAATGTTTTCCTTTATAAGGTTTTTTAACTGCAAATTTTTATAATGTAAAGAATACCTATAAACAGAATTGAATGTGTGTCTTTTCACCATTCCTTCCAGAACCAAAATCCTGTTTCTCCCTGAGTTTTATTCTCAGGGAGAGAATTATTATTCTGAGATAATTATATTATCTAATATATAATTATAATTATAATTATATATATCTCTCTATATAATTATATATCTCTATATAAAAATATATATCTATATAATTAGATAATATATCTATATAATTATAATTATATAATTACAATATAATATATTATATTATCTAATATATAAGAATATATATTATATAATAATAAAAACATTATTCTGAGAATAATAATAATCATTCTCAGGCTCTGCCATCTCGTTTTCCATCCCCCAACCCTGCCACTCTCCATTTAATTTTCCAAACATTATTTAGGCTAAAAGTATTTCCTAAAGACCCTGCTAATCTTATTTTACAGATCACACATTTGATTTGCTAAATGTGAATTCTTCTATCATATGACAACTGATCTCTGCATGTTTTCTAAAATATGTAGTCCTGCCGCATCATCTCTGGCAGTTTGTGTCAGTATATAATAGTTTGCTGTGTCTTGGACTCCAATATCTGGTCTGATTCTGGCTTTTGTTTTGTTTTTTGTTTGTTTGGTTTATTTTAAAGACTTTTTTTTTTTAGGGGTGCTTGGGTGACTCAGTTGGTTAAGCGTCTGCCTTCAGCTCAGGTCATGGTCCTGGGGTTTGGGATTGAGCCCCGCATCGGGCTCCCTGCTCAGAGGGGAGTCTGCTTCTCCCTCTCTAGCTCCCCCTTCTTGTATTTGCTCTCTCACGGTCTCTCTCTCTGTGTCAAGTAAATAAATAAAACTTATTTTATTTATAAAGCCACCCACCCGCTCCCTGATTCTGACTTTTGTTGAGACCAATTTTGAATATTATTGTTATTCTGACTATAGTCAGTTCTTAATTATTTGCAATAATAGAAATCTAGAAGTAAGTTTAAATATTATTATTATTATTGTATTTTGATATGTGTTTAATTTATGTGGTTACTTCTAATATTCTCTTCAAGTCATTCTAAAGAGACCTGCCTCAAGAGACTCAGAAAATTCTCTTTTGCATTTTTTCAGTTTCCTTCTTCCTTTTCTTCTTTTTTTTTAAATTATGTTTCCTTCTTTCTAACTGTCTCTATCCTGAAGGAGTGGTCCTGTGTTCTTTGAAACTTTCTTTGAAACAAAGATAATTTATCTGTTTTTAAAATTTCCTTTAAGGGTTATAGAAGACAAACAAAACTAACCCAGAACTTCAACAAAACAATTAAGTATAAAACCATAGGTAAAGCAAATGAGTTTTACTTGGAACCCATCTCTACACAGAGCAAACTTGATTCTTAAAAAGTTGTTGAAGACCTATCTAGCATGGTAGACCTTTCGAAAAAATTTGAATCCATCTCCTACAAGAAACTAAATTTGTGGATCCATCTTCAATCCATCCAGAAGATGGATTGAATCCATCTTCTACAAGAAAGTAAATTTGTGCACATGTGGAAAGCTTGATTTACTTATAGGACTTGGTACACTAAGAGTGGTTCAGTTTTTCAGCAATGGAGTCAGAGTAAATAAACTTTTGACAGTAGTGTAGATACAGAATTTTATTAATCTGCAGTGAGAAAAAAATATTTTTAAATATTTTCTTTATTTATTTGAGAGAGACAGAGATAGAGAATGAGTGGAAAGGAGGGGAAGAAGCAGACTCCCTGCTGAGCAGGGAGCCTGAGGTAGGGCTCCATCCCAGGACCCTGGGATCATGACCTGAGCCAAAGACAGATGCTTGACTAAGCCACCCGGCCACCCCTGCAGGAAGAAAAATATAAGGGAAGGGGAGCACTCTCCCTGTAGAGCTACCTCATTTTCCTATGTTCCATCCTAACCAACAAGTTCTTTCTTTAAGGATAATATACCAAGTCCAGTTTTAATTCTTCTTGTTTCTGGCCTAGGAAATGTTTTGTCTCGATAATACCTGTTAGGTATATTTGATTCTTAGGTACTGATTTTTAGTTAATTTTCAAAAATCTTAATTATGAAAAAAAAAAGAATCTTAATTATGACCTTGAGTATAGCCTAAAATGAAAAAATTATTACACTATGCTTTGCAATAATCTATAAAATAACATACATTATTTTATTTGGTCTGAGATGCTAAATGGGAAACTATAAAAAATTATGAATATACAGATACATTTTTTTGCTCATTAAGATAAATGTTTTTAAACTTTCTTGATTGGGGTATTTTGCCATCTGTTTTTGACAAGTTGAGTAAAAGATCCCAGAAAGCACTTGTTGAGCATTAACAGGTAATTGTGCCCTGGGCTAATGTTCAGCTAAGACTTGATGTATAAGTTCTACCACTCCACAGTATGGTAAAGGCTCCAGCATAGTGATGACATCATTTAATGACCTCCACTGATTATTTCACCACTTAAAATCGTAAGGTAATTCACAAATAATTAATGAGTGGATGCTTTCTAATTATATAATAAGAAAAAAGTACCATTTATATTTTAGAAGTTGATGGTAAAGAGGTTTAAGATGATCAAAATTGTATTAAATTACAACTGTGATCACAACTCTGCTAGCACAGACTCATTTCACATGACAAAGGATACCGGTAGCCTCCCCGGAGAGTGTTGTACTCCTACCCTAGCTAAGCAAACATTATTTGCAACTGAATTGCAATCAGCTCTAATAGTGTGGTATCTTAAAATGTAAAACCCTTGAAAAAATAAAAATAAAAAATAAAATTAAAACCCATTTATCTACAGTGATTTTTTTTACAGTGATTTTAATTAGTGGAAAAATTATTGCAGAGCCTCACTCAAGGCCTGTACATCTGAAATGGTCAATGAAAATTTGTCAGTGGATTCGATCACGGCACCTCATCTGCTCATTGCCAAATGACCCAGGTAGTCTGAAATACAGTATTATAGGAACAACTAGTTTCATAGGAGGCAAAAAATGTTCATCTTAAGGTTCCATGTCTCTGTGGAAAACTATGATGTAGAAAGATTAACTTTTATTTTTATTTATTTTTAAAGATTTTTATTTATTTGAGAGAGAGAGAGCGAGAGAACACAAGCAAGGGGCAGGGGCAGAACAAGGGGGAGAAGCAGGCTCCCTGTTGAGCAAGGAGCCCCATGTGGGACTAAGTCCCCTGACCCTGGGATCATGACCTGAGCTGAAGGCAGAGGCTTAACTGACTGGGCCACCCAGGCACCCCAAAAGGTTAACTTTTATATATTATCTTCCCATGCTGAAGGCAACATCTTGCCCAGTGCAACTTCCTACTGCATTTCACTGAAACATAATAAAAGTCACACTGAAATGTGTGGTCACTAGCAGCACTTTTATTTTATTTTATTTTTTTACTGTGAAAAGCATTTTAAAAAGAATTTTTAAAATCATCTTTATATTTATGAAAAATGTCAGAAAGGCCAAATCACACACTCTAAGTTTCATTTTTGCACATGACTTGGGGCTTGAACTCACAACCCCAAGAGCAGGTGTTACCTGCTCTTCTGACTGAGCCAGCCAGGTGCCCCACAAATTCCCCACTTGGTTTTTTTACAGGTAATATTTAACATTTTCATACTCCATCATTAATCATCTGCCTTCACATCAAAAGAGTGGATTGGGCCTTGCTAGTGGAAGGCCTCAGTGGGTGCTTATTGTCTTTACTTGTTTTTGTGTTCTCATTGTTCTCAGTGACCACCACGTGCTTGCCACTGCTTGTCACTAGCCCCTCCAGACTGAAAAGCAATCAGATCTGTTCTTGGTTCCCAAGCTTTGGTAACTGTCAGGGGTGTCTGATCAATAAACTCAGAATCTGAGATCTCAGATCTCAGAATGTGGGCATTTGGGATGCCCCATGAGCTCCCCACACCAGTGTAATGTTCCTCCCAAGCAACTCCTACTGGGCCATTTCCTATTCCTTCCAGTAAGCAAGGGGCAGTTACACAATAAACATTTTCTGTAGCAATGAAAACTCAACCATAAACTTGCGTAGCCTAAGCTAGGTTTTGTTTTTTTCTGGTTTTGTTTGTTTGTTTGTTTTTGTTTTGTTTTGTTTTGTTTTGTTTTAAGGGGAACCCAGGGGCATCTGGGTGACTCAGTCCCTGAAGCGTCTCACTCTTGATTTTGGCTCAGGTCATGATCTCAGGGTTGTGAGATTGAGCCCCACGTCAGGCTCCACGGTCAGCAAAGAGTCTGCTTCAGATTCTCTCTCTCTCCCTCTTCCCCTCCTCCCCACTCTCATGTGTGCTTTAAAATAAAATAAAATAAAATCTTTAAAAGGGGAACCCAGAAAGGAATTTCAAACTTGATTTTTATTAAACAGAGCAGATGTCTTTAGGCATCTGCAAATCTTGCTGGGGTCTAGTGTTTCCTCCTGTTTTCAACACTTAAAAACTCTAGGGAGCTTCTCATTCTTGCACCCTCAGTAGAACTTGCTTTTTCTCATTTTGCTCTTACCTTCTTGGTCCCTCAGTAATCTTTTGCTGCCTTTCAGCTGAAACCCTCCAATAGGGATGCCTCTCTCCCACAGCAAAGTGTGTGTCCTGGGAGGATGCTTCTCTTCCTGTACCACCACGTCCCCTCCCTCCGCGACCTCAACTCTGATTCTAGGGCGAATTTGTCCAAGGAAACATTTGTACAAGGTACAAAGATAGAGGAATGTGTACAAGTTATGAGATACAGAGAGGGAGAAAGCTGGAACTCCCTCAAATACATAATTTTTATGTTATCACTAATCGCATCTATTTAAGCTTCAAAATGCTTTTTGTTGTTTTTGTTTTTAAATGGGTGTATTCTGTGCCAGTGGACCATACTTTCCATGTTTCCTCCTGTGACTGGTATTTAGAATGCTTGTCCTTTTGGGGGAAGCATTACAATGAATATATTTGTACTTATGGTTTTTTTTTCTTTTGTTGAATTAAATAGAATAATATATATAAGGTACCAAGCACAGTAAACAGTAGTTTTATTTCCTCAGATAAATTTCCAAGGTATTTATTATTAAAATGTATGTGCAGTTTACTGACTCTTTATTTGTAGGGTCACGTTGCTTTCCAAAAGGGTTATACAACAGTTTTAGCCACATTTTAAAACATATATCAGTCTGAATAGGATCATTGCCTCAAGTTTGTTTTGAATACTAGCAAGAATGACATTTGTGTGTATTTATTCTATGAATTGTCTGTTTATAGCGTTGGCCTTGATGTTTTTCTTAAAAATAGCAATGCTGCCATCACTTATATCTGTTTTATTTTCTATTAAACAAAACAGGACAGTTTTTCCTATTTGAATGTCAGCTTTACCTTTGTGACTTCTGGATTTCAAGGATAGGAAAGTTTACATTCTCCATGGATCTATCATTCTGTTCTCTATCTGCTAATTTTTCAAAGTATTATCTTTCCATATTTATGTTTCTAACCTATCAGGAGTTTATTTTCTTAAATTGTGTAAAGTGAAAATCTAAATCTAAATCTAAAGTCACCCCAAACCATTTGTTCTATAATTCTCACCTATTTATATATTCATGTTTAAACAGTATATGTTTAATGTATTATAATACATTATGAATACATAATGTATTCATGTTTAAACTGTATAGTTGGTATATTTTCAGTCTCTCCATTCTGTTCGACTGAGCACAATGTACAAATGTACACTTGTTTTAATTCTTTTTGCTTTATAGATAGCATCCATAGAAGTTGGTTATATGTCTTTCTTGCTATGATGTCCCCACTCAGACAAAGCCTGGACAGATTGCTCATGGTTAGTGGCATAAGTCGAGATTGTGTTGAATTGTTATAATAATAGAGTTGTTTGGATTTTTATTTGTAACCAGACCTTGTAATAAATGACATTTTTATGGTATATTTTATTGTCCATGGCAGGTTTTCTTGTGTGGAGGGGCAGTGCTCTTAAATACTGAAGTATCTCCAATCTGAAAAACTCTGTTTCTCTAGAACTCTCTAGAGAGTTCTCTAGAGAACTCTCAGGTTCTCAAGAACCAAACTTGTGGTTTGAACTATATAAAATTCCAGAAGCAACTGTGGCTTTCTGCTATTTGCCACCTAATGTCCCTTTTGTATTTTTTAAGGATTCCAGAGTGCCACTCAACCCTCTTTTGGATATTTTAGAGATAACCATGTGTGTTTTTGACCAAATTTTGCTCAGAGAAAAGATTTATATATTTCATTCCTGGCTTTAGATACTACATTTAATGGTACCATTAGTAAAAGGTAGAAGACTGAGCATATACTCTCACTCTGCTCTTTTCCAAGTTTCCACTGAAATTATAGAATAAAGAAGAACTTCCTAATTATACTGGAAAATAGGAAAGGTGATGCAGTGTCTAGTGTGAATAAATGGAGGAAAATGTTCACTTCCATACACAGTAAGAGTTTAACTGCCTTAGTCATTATTTGGGAGGGAAAAAATTTGGTTGGTAGCTCAGTGGGTTAAGCCGCTGCCTTCAGCTCAGGTCATGATCTCAGGGTCCTGGGATCGAGTCCCGCATCGGGATCTCTGCTCAGCAGGGAGCCTGCTTCCTCCTCTCTCTCTCTGCCTGCCTCTCTGCCTACGTGTGATCTCTCTCTGTCAAATAAATAAATAAAATCTTTTAAAAAAAATGTATCCTTTGAACTAGCAATTCAGTTCCTAGGAATATATATTCTAAAAATATTTAAACATGTGCCCAAAGGTGTCTTTGTTTGGATATCCAACAACCTGAATGACCATCAAAAGGAAAATCCTTAAGTAAATGCATGAATATGTACATCCATAGAGATATTATTTGTAGGATTATATTTTATGAACATTATATATACACAGTAGTGTATATATGTTTGCAAGTAGTGTATGTGTATATATAAATGTATGTATGTATGTATGTTTGTAAGTAGTGTATGTATGTATGTAAACTGTTTTGAAAACGTCTGCATGCTAAGTTCTGAATAGGGGAGGGGAGGGAGAGGGAAGAGGGACTTGGTTGAAGGGTTGTGGATAGGAAAGATGCACTCTAACTTGTTTTTGCTATGTACTTGCTGTGCTGTTTGAAAAATTTTCAAGTGAGCATCAAAAAATCGAACCATACACTCGAGGTTTCTTCTAGCTAGTTTTGTTTTTCCACGAATCTGACCTCTCTCGCATTTCTCTTTGCTTATTCTGATTATAGATGATTCAATCTTGTGATTTTCGTCAATCTTAGAATTAGTGTGACTCTAATTGTATGAGTAAATGGTTAGGATGACCCTTTTTTTCTTGCTATGGTTTCTGATAGAGTGTAGACCATTAAAGACATACTATGAGTTATTTGTTCTGCATTCTCTTCAGACAAAATGTTGTGCTAGAAACTAGGTTCTGTTTTTAAATAACACAGTTGTTTTAATATTTAAGTGTCTGCAGTATCCTGGATGCATTATCATATGTAGAATAGACATGTTGTGCATTCATTATTTCTGCAGTACAAACTGAAAAAAACACACAGAATGGGGAACCAAAGAACGAGCAAACGTATTTTATTTATTATGATAATCCTTCTCAAGTCCTCTCTCCCGCTTTTGATCTAGGTGAAAGCAAGCTGGGAACATAATTAAACCGGTGCCGAGTGAGACAGGAGATAGGACGCACAAAAACCCCTGATCCTGGCCAACTAGATTTTGAAGTTGAAGTTAATTAAGAGCAATATACAAATAATCTCTGCAAATGGTGACATTTATAAATGCATTTTGAATATTCTGAAGCAGTTATGTAAATCACCAAGAGTAAGGCTCCAAGGGGAAATGTAAAACATGCAGGCTCACCTTTTAATACCTTTTAGTAATGTTTTCATTAGACTTAATGTTTGCCAGGGGACCGTGTATCTGGAGGTAATCTGATGACAGAAATGTTGTAGCCCTGTGAGATGTAGAGCCCTCGAGGAGGGGGCTGCCAAGAACGGGACCTGTCGGTCAAGGTCAATGACAACAATAACAATAAGGAAACTGGTGACTCTCTCTGTCCTTCTGTGGGGGGTTCTGAGCCTGCTCACAATGGGAGAAGCAGAACTAACAAGTTGCAAAGGAACTGGCACTTGAAACAAGACTGAGGCCTCAGTGCCCATGAAGGTTCACTCCTTAGATGGGGTTTGGGAATGGGGATGACAAAAATGATAACCGTGAAGCTGTATCATTTAAGTGACATACGACTTTCAAGGAATTTCAGTTCATGGGATTTCAATAGGACAAGTAGAGGGCATGTGGTAATTGCCGTTCATATATAGCGGGGGAAACAAATGCAAAATATTAAATGATATTTCAGTGATCATACAGCTGGCCAGTGGTGGAACAGGGGGCGAATTCCGGCCATTCTCCTTCTTACTTCTATAAAATACTTGCAGATTTTAGGGGAAGCAACTTGTGGCACAGCTGCTCTAGAAGCAATTCTGATAACACATGATAAAATTCGATCATGAATACTTCCTAGCTCCCCTCTCCAAACACTGGCCTCTCGGTCCTTCCACATTTTTCCTCTTTATCCTTTGTCACTGGCAGAGGCAGACTCCTTATTAAGACCTTTTCGCCATTTACAGCCACATGGATGGAGCTGGAGTGTATTATGCTCGGTGACATAAGTCAGAGAAAGACAAATACCATATGATCTCACTCACATGTGGAATTTAAGAAAGAAAACAGATGGACATATGGGAAGGGGGGAAGAAAAAAAAGGAGAGAAGGAAGCAAGCTATAAGATATTCTTAATAATAGAGAACAAACTTCATCAACAGGGTTGATGAAGGAAAGTGGGTGGATGATGGGCTAGAATGCTGATGGGTATGAAGGAGAGCACTTGTTGGGGCACCTGGGTGGCTCAGTGGGTTAAAGCCTCTGCCTTCGGCTCAGGTCATGATCCAAGGGTCCTGAGATCAAGCCCCGCATTGGGCTCTCTGCTCGACAGAGAGCCTGCTCCCTCCTCTCTCTCTGCCTGCCTCTCTGCCTACTTGTGATCTCTGCATGTCAAATAAATAAATAAAATCTTAAAAAAAAAAAAAAAAGGAGAGCACTTGTTGTTATTATGGGTGCTAGGTATTGTATGTGTAAGTGATGAATCACTGAATTCTCCTGAAAGCAATATTGTCTGTATACTAATGAAGTAAAATTTAAATTATATTTTTAAAAAAGACTTTTTAATCTTGTTCTCCTCTGTGATATTTTTTAAACATCTTTTTAAAAAACATTTGTATATATACATACATGTGTATATATGTATATATTCAGATCAGTCTAGAAATCATTAGTTCTCTTACATGCTGTCAGCTCTATCCTTGTTGAGTACTGCTTTTTTGGGCAGGGGGAGGGGAGAATTGTGCTGAGCTATTTTATGTAGTTCAGAATTGGATTTCTAGAGTCTCAGAGACTTAGGGAACTGGAAATGTGCTCTACATTTTGCCTATCAACAAAGCCTAATCAAGAATGCATTCTTTGCCAGCAACATTCAAAACAGAGATGATTCCAAGCTGTGGCTTGGAAATAAACTCCTTTTATTGCATTTCAATTTATAGTGTTCTTTGCCTTCATTTTGCACAAATATTCAGGGAATTTTCCCATTTAGAAGAACCTGATGCACAAATGAAGATATTTCAAGTAAAACCATTCATGATCTGTAAGGAAAGTATTACAAAGTGACATGTGATACTGTTCTGAGTTCCTGACAACAATAAACTTAGAATATGTTTTCACATCTACTCATGTCTCATGGGGCGATTGTTTTTGGATTCACAATAGTAATTTAATGAGACTGACTTATTAATCAGACCTCAATTTGCAGACTTGTGTTTGCAAAAAAAAAATTGCATGTGTGTTTTTCTGTATGTTTTGTGTGTCTCCGTGGTTTTGTTTTTGTTATTGTTGTTAGCTTTCCTTTGATTTTCTCCCCACAAGTAATCTCACAGGCTATGGCTAGCTGAACTGTTCGAAAATTAATTTTGTACCCTAAGGCAAATGCTAAGTTCTCAGGTTCACAGCCCCAGAACTGAGAAACAGTTAAGAGCGATATAAACAATTCTCAGAATGCTCATGAGGATGGAGCTCTTGCTCAGTTTAAACAATTCAGAATTTTGGAAACTGTTGTTTGACCTGTAGATATGCTTGTTGGAATAATGGTTCTGACTAAACACAGAAAAAAATTAAGTGGAAGATATGTTTCAACTTGCAGAGCCAGAAAAAATAAAATAAATCTCAGATACTCACATTAAATTAACCCTGGATTTATCATGCTAACGTGGCAAGTCATTATATACTTAACACCATTGAGATACACGGTTTTGATGAGCAGACCATTTCTTGAAACAATATTTTCACAGTACATGAAATATAAGAGCTTGGGATAACACCAAATTAACCGTGAGGGACACAGTCATTGAAACGCTCATGACTTTATATGGGAGGCTGAGCAAAGTAAAGCTGAAGATTCTGATGTATAGACAGACAAGCTCCCAAGCTGTGAGCAGATGTGTTCTCAAAGTCCATTTAAAAGTTAGTAGTTTCTAATTCAGCATTTTTTCATAATAATAATAATAGTGAATTCTCAATACTGTTAGTTATGCATTAAGCAGTTTCTAGGTGCTTTATGTGATTGTTTCATTTAATTCTTTCAAAAAATCCTAAGACTTAGGTGATAATTAACCTAATATTGTAGAAGAAGGACCTGAGACAATGAGAGATTAAATTGTCTGAGGTCCCACAGCTGGATCTCAGGCGGTTTGACCTCAGCACCTGTACTTTTAACCACTTTACATATAGAGGTGATGTTATTAATCGTGATCAGGTTCTGTTCTCATGATCTATTACTATGTAACAATTGATACCCTCGCCTTTGAAGACAGCCGTATTCTACTCACAATGTTGTGGGTTAGGAATTCAGGAGGGGCTCCTCTGGGCAGCTTCCATTTGCTCCAGATGGTGTCAGCAGAGGTAGCTGGATTGAGGCTGGGAGATTCCCTTCCAATATGGTCATTTACATGGCTGGCAATTTGGTATTGGCTCTCAGCTGGGAGCTTGACTGGGGCTGTTGGTCAGGGCCCTCGGTTCTTCATCACATGGCGTTGCTTAGGCTTCCTCAAAGGACAGTGGCTGTATCGCAAGAGTGAGTGTTCCAAGAGACAGGAAGTGGAAGCTGCCAGTTCCTCATGGTCTGGGCCTGGAAGAGTAGCATAGCATGATTTCTGCTGTATTCTATTGGTCAGCATTGTGACAGAGACCCCCCAGATTCACGGAGAATGGGTCTGCATCTCAGTGGACAGAGTGGCAAAGAATTCGCAGCCATCTTTTATCCACCTAGATTAATGTTTCTCAAATTTGTCTTTACCTTTTCTTCCTCTATCATGCTAGTTTTAATGTTAAGTCTTACTTTTTTTTTTAAGATTTTATTTATTTATTTGACAGACAAAGATCACAAGTAGACAGAGAGGCAGGCAGAGAGAGAGGGGGAAGCAGGTCCCCGCTGAGCAGAGAGCCTGATGTGGGCCTCCATCCCAGGACCCTGAGATCATGCCCTGAGCCGAAGGCAGAGGCTTAACCCACTGAGCCACCCAGGCACCCCTTACTTTTTTTTTAAAGTATAAGTTTTCTTTTGACTCTTAAGGCCTGTGATTCTTTGAGACAAGGATGCGTTATTTTTTAAAAATAAAATTCCTGAAAAATAGTTGGGATTCTATAGATGATGTTTATCGCTCATCGTGTTTCCTTTTGCTTTAAGGCAACTCTAAGATTTAACAAATAATGAAGAATGAGCTACAACTCATAGGAACAAAATGGATTAAGTTGTTTGAAAGTACAAATATTCTACTTTATCTTTTACAACATACATGCTTCATTTCCCAGCTTGTTATTTCCTTGTCTGTCATCAGACTTCACGCCTGTGAGCTCTGTCAAGGCTGGGGCCCTAAACTCATCCCTTATACTGTATCCCCAGAATAAATGCCATACCCTAGGAAATAGCAGGCACTCAGTAAATATTTGGGGGAAACTTAACAGAGGCAACAAAACAACTTGAATGTATCTAGAATAATATACCAATAACTCATAATTTCCTAATAGTTATTTGTCTTATTGAGCATCTACTGTGCTGATTCCTAATGAAGGAGAAATGCATCTGGTGGTGTGACAGTTGGGCGAATGTACTTGTCATTTTAAATGTTTTGATACACTTGTAAGCCAGGGACATGTATCATTCTATCTCTGATCATCGGAGAAATTCAAAATGCATACAGAAGTTAATATTAACCCACAATTGTGTATCTACCCAAAGTCCCTATTTATCTCTATGTCAAAGGGTAAGACCTCTTTGTCTTTCTAGTGAAAATTTATTTTAATCTAATTGCATGCCATTAGGCATTTTCTATTTAACTGAAATTAATACTAATGCCAGACACTTGGCCTGAAGTATCATCTTCTCATTTTGATGTAGAGTTTCCCTCTTCATTTGGTCTTCCTTTTTTTTTTCCCTTCTCAGATGATAAAGAATAAATAAGACTGAATATGCAGAGCACTACTTCGTTTGAACATTGGCTTTCTCAGTGCCAGGCATAAGTTTGAATTTTTCCACAACCCAAGGCCCATGGAACCCCTGCTGTTAAGCTGCTCCATAATATGTAGGAGATCTTTGAAATTCTGGTCTGAGAGTTTTGAGATGACTCAATCTTGCTCTAAGTTCAGAATGCAGCTTATTCACATATACAAGGAAAAGGCTATAGAAACTATTTAGGGCGGGGGGTAGATTCAAATATTTGATGAAAAAAAAAAGCTCTATGAAGATAAACCAAAAGGAAGATGGGTAGACATCTAATAAATAATACTCCATTAGGAAAGGATGTGTTTTTAATTTTTGTATTAATCAGGTTTCCCAGAGAAACAGAACCAATAGGATATCTGTACCTCTCTTTTTCTCTCCCTCTCTCTCTTCTCTCTCTCTCTCTCTCTCTCAATACTATGTAGAAAGAGATTTATTACGAGAGACTGGCTCACATGATACGGGGACTGAGAAGTCCCATGATCTGCCGTCTGCAAGCTAGAGAACAGGAAAGCTGAGGTGTAGTTCTAATCCAAACTGGTAGGCCTCAGAACCAGGGGTGTCGACCGTGGTAAGTCCCAGTCTGAGTCTGAAGGCCTGAGAACTGTGGGGTGATAAGTCTTGGTCCATATTCAAAGGCCTGAGAATCAGGAGAACTGATATTGGAGGACAGAGGGCAAATTCACCCTTCCTCTGCCTTTTTATTCTCTTCAGACCCTCAACAGATTGGATGATGCCCACGGGCAATGGAGAGAGCAACCTTTACTCGCTCAAACGATTCAAATGCTAGTATCTTCCAGAAACACCCTCACAGACACACTCAGAAACACTGTTTTACTGGCTATCTAGGCATCCCTTAGTCCAGTCAAGTTGACACATGAAATTAGCCATCATAATCTTCAATTAAAGCATTCTTATCTGAATAACTAATCTTCAGGACAGCAGCTCTCACATTTCTTGATTGTGAATCTTCAGAATTAATTACTCCTCTTCCTTATTCAAAAGTTTTCAATCTCAATTACATGATGCTTCAATACCTGATTTGTCTTGAGTAGCCGTTATGATCTAGCAAAGCAATGAGTAGAACGGGAGTACAACCCTGATGTTTATAGCAGCATTATCAACAGTAGTCAAATTATGGAAAGAGCCCAAATGTCCATTGAATGATGAATTGATAAAGAGATAAAGAAGATGTGTGTCTTTTATATATGGAATATTACTCCATTATTACTCTAATATATTATATATAATATTATATTAAATTAATATTATATCATATATAATATTATATATAATAATATATACAATATAATATATAATATAATAATTATATTATATTATATTTAATATATTATATTAAATTCTCTCTCTCTTTATATATATATAGAGAGAGAGAATTGCTCAGCCATAAAAAAGCATGAAATCTTGCCATTTGTAACTGTGTGGATGGAGCTAGAGGGTATTATGCTAAGTGAAATCAGTTAGTCAGAGAAAGACAGTTACTATACGATTTCACTTGTATGTGGAATTTAAGAAACAAAATAGATGAACATATGGAGAAAAAGGACAGGCAAACCATAAAACAGACAGACTCTTAACTACAGAGAACAAACTGAAGGTTGCTGGTGGGGAGGTGCTTGGGCGGGTGGGCTAGATGGGTGATGGGTTAAGGAGGATACTTGTGTTGAGCACTGGGTGTTATATGTAAGTGATGAATCACTAAATTCTACTGAAACTGAGATTACACTGTATGTTAAATAACTGGAATTTAAATAAAAACTTGAATCTACAGAAAAGAAAGAAAGGAAGGAAGAAAGAAAGAATGGAAAAAAGAAAGGGAGTGCAAAAGGAGTAGTGTCTCAAATAAACTCATTTGGCTACCCATTTTGTGTCCCAATAATAGTTCCATGGACTGTAAAACTAGAATTATAGGGTAGAATGAGGCATAGATATTTTTTTTTTGAGGCATAGATATTTATTGTCTGCAGATTATATTACTGTTTGTGGTCATTTAATGACTCCTATGAGTAATAAGGAATCAACTGTAAGAATGCAGATCTGTATATAAGAGGGGCTAACACTGAGAGACACAGGATGATGAGATAGAAAAGATTTTAAAAATAGGAATTATAGGAATCTCATAAAAAGATATAAAAATATCTGGAAGGTAGCCTGAAAATCAGTAAAGATCAGGTATTTAAATGATGATGATAACGACAATGATACACAAAGGTAATAATAATACAACCCCAAACTCATACTCTAGTGCACATATTTGGGAAGAATAGTCAGGTGGAAAAATTCAGAGAAGTAACTAGTTTGAGTCAACTGCACTCCTCTTTTCTGTACTTCCCCTCCCCCAATCAAAACAGCCTAACACTGAAATGGAAAATGATGAACTAGGGCATTAACAACAAATCTCACTACCAACTTCATTAAGGCCAATTGCAAATGACTTATCTCAGAGAACTGAAGAGCACCTTCATCTTGGCGGTTTCAATGGGGGGTTGCATTTCACAAGAACACACAAAATATTATGAAAATGAGCATGTGTGGAGGTTTAATAGCTAATTTTCCAAGTTGATTATCTTGGCCAGTTCATTGGGATGCTCTTGCTTCTTAGCTAATTTAATTTGTTTCATCCTTTTTATTGTCTCGCTTAAATAGCAATTAGGGGAGATAGCACTCCATTTCGCCTCCTACTTGCCCCTTTGCTAAATCATGATTTCACCCTGTGCCAAATAGTTACGGGTATATGAAGAGATGGCACTGGTGAAAGGCAGAGTGGGTGAACATACTTGACTCAAGCCTGAGTAATCCAGGGAAAAGTTGCCAGTGATCAAAGTGTGCATGTGAGTGTGTGTGTGTGTGTGTGTGTGTGTGTGTGTGTGGTGAATACCTTTGAACAACTCATTTATTCAGATATTCAGAAATGTGAAGCATTTCTGCTTGGAAGTTCAGATTTACCTCCATGATGCTAACCAATATACCTGTATACTAAAGCTATTTAGAAGATAGCTTTCTACCTAGGTAAGATATCAGAACCCATCAATTTTGAACTTCCCACTTTAAAACTATATATTTGTTTATGCAACGAAAAGCTATTAGATTCTCTAATACTTTTTAGTATATTGCCATTTAAAAAAAGCTTATTAAGTGTTCGCTTACAGGGAGCCCCAGGTGAGTCAGAAGGGGCCTCCATGATACAGAGTCCTCTGCTAATAGACTTTGCACACTGCTCTTAAAACTGTATATTCTGATGAGAACAGTATGAGAGGTCTCAATTCAACATGTGTATATTTTCTGCCTTTTTAATAGATAAAAAGTTAGAATTAGACTGTTTACAGATAGCTTTACTTGGGGATGAAAATGCAACACAAAACAATGCAAAAAACATATCGTATAGCTGACAAAAGACTCTTCAGGGCAGACTGGTTAATGAGATTCAGCTGGAAAACTCCTCAAGGTGGGGAAGCCTTGGTGAGAGACAGTGATTGACATGGCCTAGGTGTCAACTAGGGGGCTTCTCCACAGCCAGCTGGCCCTCGCAGCCTTGTGAAATTTGCAAAAGCCACCAAAATAATGGCCCATATTTCCATCCTGCCCCTTAGTCCTCAGGTTCCATTAGTTCAAAACATTGAGGGAATATTGCAAACATCAGCTTTGTTGGAACTTGTAGCATTAAGGAGAAAGCAAAAAGAAGAAATAAATCTTCAGAATAGTATTTGGCCTCGGGTATCTCATTATAAAACACGCTAGAACTCTATAAACCTTTTGCATTACTAATTTCCTTTGTTTATCTTTCACTCTCTTGAATCTGTGAGAGAAGAATCTATGCCCCTCCCAAACTGTAGTAAGATGAGGAAGTCATAATCATCCTCCGTAGTAGTCGTCGTCACTCCCTTAGAAAGGCAAATGGAGCACAGAAACCCAGCTGAAAATGTGTCCTCGACTCTGCGATTTTTGCCTTAATGTTGTACTTGTCCAGCAACAGCAATTGTCTCTGTAGCAGAGAGGAACTTGTCACATGACTCTGTAGGGATTCTTATAACTAGATTGTAGTAACCTTAAAAGAGGTGTTTGTGGGCGCCTGGGTGGCTCAGTGGGTTAAGCCGCTGCCTTCGGCTCGGGTCATGATCTCAGGGTCCTGGGATCGAGTCCCACATCGGGCTCTCTGCTCAGCAGGGGGCCTGCTTCCCTTCCTCTCTATCTGCCTGCCTCTGTCTACTTGTGTTCTGTCTGTCATATAAATAAATAAAATCTTAAAAAAAAAAAAAAGAGGTGTTTGTACCCTGGGTAAAGGGCCCAGGTGTGTCTCTGAAAGATAGGAGACACTCACTATTTACTGAGTGAACGAGACAATGAATGCACAAGTGATTAATCTGGAAGGCCATCAGGAGGCTTCAAGATGGCAAGCCCTCCTTCCCCGACTCTGTGGTAGGGGAAAATGAGCAGCCTTCACATTAATAAAGAGAGGAGGCAGCGTCCTCAGTGGCAGTTTTAGCATGCTGGTAGAGCGAGGGTTCTGGGAAAGGACTGAGGGGTCCGGGGAATTTATTTACTTTGGAGTTGGAATTCTAGGAGGCATTGTGGAAAGGGTTATCTAGGAGGGAAGCTAAGAGAAAATCACTTGCCCAGGGAGAAAGACAGAACCAAATCAGGATAGAAGGATGGGAGAGAAGCAATGACTCGAGGGGTTTATACTTGATGCTTTAAGAAGACCTGGATGAAATGAAAAGTGGAATCGAATGGCCTCAGGCTTCCACTGTGAAATTGTTTCCACTCTGCATTGTGTCAGGGATGTGTGTGATCCCTTGATCTTCCTCTGTCCCATAAAGTCCCAGAAATACACATCCTCCGTAGAGACCAGCACATAGTAGGGATTCAACACAAATCTATTGGTAGCACGAAGTCGTTAAGAAGTATAGAAGCAGAAAATGCAGGATACTGGTTTGAAATGAAAAGATTTTTCTTGCTTCTAACTGCTATGCCTGGCTTGTGTTACCAAGTCACTTCTGGTCAATTAGTTGGTATCCTCGAAACACTTTCTTGTGGAAGATATATCTGACCTGTTCTAAAGTACCTGGCAGCACGGACGACACACACTACAAGTCAGAGGAAAGTAGACTTCATCCTCAACTATTCGAACAGATGAAGGTATTCAGAATAAAAAAAAAAAAATGCTGCCCTAAAAATGTAGAAAATTCCTAACACAGAAAAGATGCATGTAAAACTCAATGTTTGTCTCAGGGATGTTTTAGTGACGGTCCCTGCATTGGGTAAAAGCTAGGTCCCTTCCACCATTAAGAGTTTAAAATTATTTTTGTGCCTTGTATTATGATAGTCTATTCCAATAAAATGAAAACAAACTAGTTAGGAGAGGAGACACGGATCCAGTTTCTGAAAAGGGCAATAGAGAAAAAGATTGCATCTATATTATCGTTATGAAAGTGTTTGCCAGTATGTGTGGTGCGGAAAATTAGAAAACGCTGTTATGTTGGGCTGTAATGGGGAACCAAGACGTACTCTACAGAATGTAGGAGCAAACCTAAATTAGGAAGGGAGAGACTAAAGGGGATTGGGGTCACTGAGAAAGGCTTCACAAAGTAACTAGTTGTTCAGCTGGGCCTCGGGGAAAGGGTTAGAACTGGGACCTGTGCAGGGGGAGGTCCCTGCAGGGAGGGCTGAGGCTCGAGTGCCAGCTGGAGAAGGAGGCTGCTGTGAGCCTGGCATGCAGGAGGGTTCGGGAGGACGCTGAGTGATTGGGTCACTCAGGCCCTCTGTGTGTGCTCTGAATGGAGATGATGGGAACAATCAATGGTCATTTGAGGGAATGAAACACACTTAACTTCCTCTTGTCTGAAATCCTGCAGTACCCGGAGTTCCATTGGCCTGCCAGCGAGGAGACCTGGGAGTCCCAGCTGGGTCCCTAACTAGCTGTTTGGTGACGACACATCACTTCACCTCCCTGAGCCTTATTTTCCTCAATTATAAGGCAAGGGAGTTGGTGAAATCAGTGATTCTCAGACTTTAACGTACAAATGGGGGATATTATCCAAATGCAGCTCTGATTTCAAAGGTCTGGAGTAGAGCTTGAAAAACTGTATTTCTAATACGTTCCCAGGCAGGTCGTGCTGATAACTGTTGGTTGTGCGGATACACTTGGAGTAGCGTGGAGTTGGACGCACACTACACAGATCAGTTTTAATTATGTTCTCATACTGCCTTTACTAGCCATTTCATAGTTGTTTATAGTTGTATAGTTGTAAACTATATAGAGTTTACATAACGAGGTAATAAGGTTCAGAGTTTCCAGCCCAGAGCTTTGTCCATGGGGGTCTCCCTATAAATATTCATGTACCTTCATACAGTTTCTCCCTTAGACACTCCCTGTGCTTACCGATGTTGACGGTTTGATCCTGACTTTCAAACACGTTGTGCAGGTTTAGGTAATCTCATTAAAATGAATATAAGATCTCAAGGCTTCCCTAGATCTTGTTTCTCAAGGCTCCTGCTTCTTCCAGGATGAAAGGAAATAATGGGCTGTGTTAATACCTGACTGTCGCATTCGTTGCTTTAGGGAAAAACGTTAGACTGGCTTGCCGCGTGCTGAGAAGATGGAATGGAGGTTTTCATTCCATTAACACTCATTCCATGAGTCATACTAAATTCTTGAAAGTAAGCCAGTGAACCCCAGTTAATTTACTGCCTTTGCCACTGGTAGCATTTTGCCTCTGCAGGTAATCAGCAACACTGTAATCACTTATTTCACAAAGAAAATGAGGTTGAATGGTTTATTATTTACACTACCGTTTTGTTTTAATATTGTTATTGTTCCTTTTATAAGAAAGCATATTGAACTCTATCCTAAAGGACTGAGTAAGAGGAGACTTTAGAGTTCCCAAACTAGTTGTGAGAGTATAGTAACAGTACTGAATAGTATTTTTGAAATAATATTGTATATTACTGAAAATGGTGTTACTGCTTTTTGGATTGATGGTGGTAATTTAGAAGTGTTCTAAAGAGGTTGCACTGATTGCGTACACATACTAATTACTTGAGATTTTTACCAAACTTAAGATGGCTTCCAACAAATGATCTACAAAAGTAGAAGATTTCTTTCAGTTCTCTGAAGCCCTGAAATCTGACCACAAGTCATTTACATACAGGACAATTTACAGTGGGAAAATGACATTCGCCAAAGGATTCCTGAAATTTGCCACTTGTCACCTAATACATAAGAGGCAATGTTGATGAAAGACAAGAAGAAGAAATATCAGATTCAGAGTCTTTCCATCAAAGTGATCTAATAGCCCAGGTATTAAAATCTATCACACCACCTTGGTATGAAACCTCCACAATTAGAGAACTGCATTATGACATCAAGCTCATAGAATATCAGTATCAGTCTGAATTTGTTCTGTCAAAAAATAGGCTGGTTGAACCCAACCATGTTTAAGGATGGCCCCATACCTTATGTGTGCTGGGAAAAGTGTATTTGAGTTGGTACACTTTAGACAGGTGTCTGAAATCCATGTTCAACTAGTTTAGCAAAAAGGAGGGTTTAGTGGAAAGATCTTGGGGGAATTGCTATAATTGAAGAAGAGCTGGGTGACCAAATCAGAAGAAGGTTCTCTTTTTTGGTTTCTACTTCCCTTGATGCTGGCTTTATTTTCCCCCACTGCTGACCAGTTCTCTCTCCTGCACACTTAATTAGATTATTCACTTCTTATTTCACACTTTCCCATTTTACAGCTTCTTTTCCAACAAGAACAGACTGGCATTTTTCCGAGATCCATTTCAAAAAAATACTGGAGAAGAACTGCAATAGGACATTTCAGGGGGTTGCCCACCCTTGGACCAATCAGCTGTGACAAGGAGGACTGGGTGGTATCAGAGCATCCCGGCTCCCACTGTAACCATGTGGCTGGAGTGGGGAGGGGAACAGTCATTACCAAAATGATGGAGAATGTCTTTGCCAGAAGATGGGTATCAATGGCTGGGTGAGGGTTCCTAATGTGTTGGTCAGGCTAATTTGGGGTAGCATTTTATCCTTGCTTTGTTTAATATTCCTTGTGTCTCTACTGGTCCTAAATCCAAGGCTGGGAATTCTGTTCTAGATGTTCCACAGTCCCCATCATATAAACTGCAGAGCTCTTCATTCTCTGAACTTTGGGGGAAAAAGCTGCCAGAGTGTTTTCTGGCCCCAGACTTGCCTGGGTAGTGGGGCTATTTTTGCTTCTGGAATTGATTAGCTTGAGTTACAGAAAGAAAGAGAAAGAAAAGGCTGACGGTGTTTGCAATGGGCAAACTCAGGAAATCCGAGAGTCTCCTAATACAAGTCCTCTTCCCTCCCCTCCCTCTCCTCTGCTGCTACTAGCCAAGGAACCTGTGTGGCCCTCACAAGGAAACTGTAAGCCACCAGGAGCCAGAAACAATAGCATGCGTGTCTTTAAATTCTGGGAAGCTCTAGCTATAGTCCTTACACAGGGGAAAGTATAACAAATCTCTGTGGATTTGATGCTAGCTTGAACCAAACTTAACCTGTATAAAACGTCAAAGAGGTACTTGGAGCTGCATAGTGATTTGGAAATATCTCCAATTGTGAACATTTCGCATCTTTATTGTGTCCAAATGAGAGCAACAGGGCAGAGTCCTCTATTTGCAGTTCTGTCAACCCCCATAATGTATTTTAAGGAAGAATATTACATTTGATAGTAATCTTAATTATTCACCAATAATGAATGAATCTGGGTCTCTATTTAATAAATGCAAGATTTGTATGATTCAAGCATATTATCTCTTACAAGCAAACACTAATGAGTCCTATGAAGGTAACAGATTCTAGAAACAGAAGTAGAATCCAAACAAATGTGTTCATTAGTCTTATTTGTCTTCTGATGATAGATAGATCTTGAACTGGACACATGTCCAGATTTGGACTTTAAAACACAGGTATTATATTTTAACAGAAAATTTTACAGTAAGTTGATTATGTGACCATTTATTGTAGAAAAGAAGGGGTTCCTGATGCTTACTGTGAAGATAATGCCTGTGAAGATAATGGTTGCATTCTTCCTAAATGGAAATCTTTTTATTGTTTTTCCTGATCTTATAAGTAACACGATAATCATCATAGAAAACGTTAAACAATTCAGAAATGAATATTAAATATAGACAATTCAAATCCGCCCCCATGATCCTAATCCCTAGAAATAATCATTGTTAACAATTCAATGTGTATGGATTTATTTTATGTCACAAGTCCTTGTAGGGCAGTTACTATATGCTAAGCACTTATCTGAACACTTACAGCTGTACCTCACTGAATCCTCCTAACAACACCACAAGGGTAGATACTGTGTCTTTATTGACAGGGAAGGATATGGAGTCTCAGAGGCTCTCATAAATTGCACAAAGATACATAGTTCTATGTGATAGTTGAGATTCAAACACAGTCTGACTCCAGAGTCCATGCTTTCAACTCTCTACACCTTTCCAGATCTCTGTTTATGCATATGATGATATGTAATGTGTTTCCAAGTTCACCCACCTCCTGTGGCCAGCCTTTCTTTTAACATCCACTTAAAGTGGCTCAACACCCCATCCCGTGTGACATGGGAGTCCAGTGTGTCTTGTCTGCAACATTTCTGTGATTTCCTGGAGGTGTTTGTGTGGAATCTGAATCTTAGTGCCTGGCAGCATCATGTCTAGGCATTCGTTATCCTCTCTCTTCATCTCTGGACACTACCCTCTTTCTTCTTTTCCCCAGAGTACCACTGATAGAAATAAGGCAGCTGTGTGTAGAGAAGTTTTCCTAAGATCTGGGTGTAAAAGGGAGGATTACAAATTAAGGAAAAAAATGAATACAATATTTACAATGATTGTTCTCAGAGTTCAGGGGAAAATTAAAATGTAAGTGTTTTCAAAGTGCTCCTCCTTGGGCATACTCCATCTCTCTCTCTTTCTCTCTCTCTCTTTTAAAAAAAAATTTATTTATTTACCTGAGAGTGAGACCACAAGCAAAGTTGAAAAGCAGAGGAGAGCAAGAAACAGATTCCCTGCTGAGCAGGGAGCCCAACATGGGGCTCAATCCCAGGTCCTGAGACCTTGACCTGAGCCAAAGACAGGCGCCCAATCAACTGAGCCACCCAGGCACCCTTCCATCTCTTGATCATATGTACTTTCCTGTCTTGGGAACTTCTTTCTCTTAGACTCTGTCCCTCAGTTACTTTTTTCTCTGTCCAATATCCTTGCACTCTTTATACTCAGGCTGTCACTCTCAAATACCAGCTCATTCTTCCCTTACTATGCAGAGGGATATAGCTCTACTTCTAAATTTTCCTTTGCATTTCATGCTGAATAAGCGTTATCTTTTGCAACAAAAGCATTTTATGGAGGGAACTTGTTTCCCCAGGAGTTCTCAATAGGGATTGATTTCATTCTCCAGAAGATATTTTTGTGTGGAGAAAAAGAATTATCCAGCCCCAAATGTCAATAGTGCCAAGGCTGAGAAACCCTGGTGTACACGCAGTGTCCACCTTCCTCTTGGGGATTGTTTTCTCTCAACTGGACAATGCAGTTCTGGTGGAGCCACATGCCCTATACCTACTCTCTGACTCAAACAGCAAGGACCTCACTAGGCTGGGTCCAAGTTTAGAGCCCTACTTCCACGGCCATATGACCAGGAATGGACATTTGGATCAACATGCACCAATCCTTGCTTGGGGATGTATCCTACAGATGTATTCCTGCTTGTGTGCATGGCAACTGACCAGGATATTCACACAGAATTGTTTGTAATGGCAAAGATCAGTTACCACCCAAATGTTCATCAATAAGTGACTGATTAAATTATGATAAAGTCATACAAAGAAATACTGGGTAAGCTAGAACATTTCCCAGAATACCCTTTTTTGGAGGATACCTGAGTTAGAATTGGCCAAAAGAGGAATTGGTGGAAGCCTTGGAAGATGGAAGTGATCAGCATCGTGACTCTTAGGGGCATGGAAGTGAGATGTAGTGACAGACAGACCCAGGGGTTGTGGTGGCTTTTAGCAAGCCCTCGCTCTTTTTTGCTCCATATCCAACTTTGCTCTATGTCCTTTTCTTTGTTCCATGTCTTCCCAACTGGTGCTTTGCCGCAGACCTGCAGAAGGAACAGCTGTCCATAGGCTCTCCCCCCTGGTCCTGTTTTGGCAGCAAGATGTGCCTGGTTTCTTTAATTAGCTGGTTGGTGATTCCTCTGAAATCTCACCTCCCTCTTTTGGAGTTTTTACTTCCCCGGCTGCCCCCCAACATATAAAGTCTAATTCCTATAATATATCCCTAATATCATAACTCTAAATGGTTTTGCTTCCCTGATCGAATCCTGGCTGACACAATTGTATAACCTTTGGAAGCAATGAGGCAGCCCTATATACTGATGTGAATTGATCTCCTAGATCTATTAAGTGAGAAGAGCAAGGTGTGAAACTGATGAAAAATATTACAGATAAAGCTAGAGTCCGTTTTGACCAATAACTCTAATCCTGATCCCCATTTCTTTTCCCCAGAGGTAAATACTGTTATTAACTCTAAATCAATTCTTATGGTGTAGGGAAGAGTCCTCAGCAAATTGCAACTCCTATAGGAGTTGTTTTGACAAGATTATTTTATTGACATATAAGTAATATAGAATAAAATGCACACATTTTAAGTGCTCACATTGGTGAGTTTTGATAATTGTATAAACCTGTGTGGCCATCACCCCAAACAAGACATAAATCATCCCTCCTCATTTTCCTAAGCTCTTTTCTGGTCAGTTATCCTACTCACTTCTGCAACCACTATCTCATTTCTTTTCTTTTCTTCCCTTTTCTTCTCTCCTCTCTTCTTTTTCTTTCTTTCTTTCTTTCTTTCTTTCTTTCTTTCTTTCTTTCTTTTCTTTTTTTAATATTTTACTTTTTTTTTTAGTGGGGAAAGAGAGAGTGTGTGGACATGTGCATGAGCAGGACAGGTTGGGGGGGTGGAGTGGCAGAGGGAGAGGGAACCTCAAGCAGACTCTACACTGAGCATAGAGCCTGATGTGGGGCTTGATATCATGACCTTGAGATTATGACCTGAGCTGAAACCAATAGTCACCCAGGTGCCCTACCGCTATCTCATTTATTTATTTATTTATTTATTTATTTATTTATTTTCATAAAAGATTTTATTTATTTATTTGACAGACAGAGATCACAAACAGGCAAAGAGGCAGGCTGAGAGAGAGGAAGGGAAGCAGGCTCCCCGCTTAGCAGAGAGCCCGATGTGGGGCTCGATCCCAGGACCCTGGGATCATGACCTGGGCCGAAGGCAGAGGCTTTAACCCACTGAGCCACCCAGGTGCCCCCACTATCTCATTTCTATCTCCATTAGTATTACCTGTTCTTGGCTTTCATATAAATGGAATTATATAGTATGTACTCTTTGAGTCTGGCTTTTTAAATTCAGCTTAATGTCTTTGAGATTTGTCCATGTTGTTTTATGGGTAGTTGATTCTTTTTAAGGTTGAGAAATATACCATTATATAACCAGGCCACTGTCTGTTTATCCACTTCCTATTGCTGGACATTTGGGTTGTTTCCAGTTTGGGGCTATTATAAATTCTTACAGCATTTTGAATGTAACTAAAAGAGATTGCTGGGGCCTTTATTTGTAGTATTTTAAAGACTGTGAAAACCACTACCTTAATTTTCCCAGAGAACTTTACTTCCTCTACAAAGAACCACAAATTAGAAGAAATTATAATTTGTATTTTTTTCTCCAAAATCTTACCCTAATTCTTGGTAAGAAGATGGGCAAATTTGTTCTTACTTTACAGATTAAAGAGTCATGCCATGTCTTTAAAGGACTTTCAGAGTCACAGAAGGTGTCACTTCTGAATCTAGGAACAGAGGTCAAGCATGGTGTCTCCAGAGTGCCATCTAGTAGACCACAATGTGTATCTAGCCCTTTAGTCCTTGAGAAATATCAGAATCCTGGATCCCTGGCCAAAGGCCACAAAGACAAGTCTAAAGTGTAGTTTTTAAGGGTATGAATGGAATAATTCTAAGCCTGAACCAGAACACAATTTAATAGGAAAAAATATCCAATGGAGAAAGGCAGTCTCTTCAACAAATGATGTTGGGAAAATTGGACAACCACATGTAGAAGAATGAAACTGGACCATTTCCTTATACCACACACAAAAATAGGCTCAAAATGGATGAATGATGGAAATGTAAGACAGAAATCCATCAAAATCCCAGAGGAGAATACAGGCAGCAATCTCTTTGACCCTCACCTCCCTCTGCAGCAACTTCTTGCTACACATGTCTTCAAAGGCAAGGGAAACAAAGGCAAAAATGAACTATTGGGACTTCATCAAGATAAAAAGCTTTTGCACTGCAAAGGAAACAGTCAACAAAACCAAAAAACAACTGAAAGAATGGGAGAAGATACTTGCCAATGACATATCAGATAAAGGGCTAGTATCCAAAATATGGAAAGAACTTATCAAACTCAACACCCAAAGAACAATAATCCAATCAAGAAATGGGCAGAAGGCACGAACAGACCTTTCTCCAAAGAAGACATCCAAATGACCAACAGACACATGAAAAAGTGCTCAACATCACTCAGCTTCAGGGAAATACAAATCAAAACCACAATGAGATACCACCTCACACCAGTCAGATGGCTAAAATTAACAAGTTAGGAAACAACAGATGTTGGGGAGGGTGCAGAGAAAGGAGAACCCTCATACACTGTTGGTGGGAATGCAAGCTTGTGCAGCCAAACTGGAAAACAGTATGGAGGTTCCTCAAAAAGCTGAATTAGAGCTGCGCTGTGACCCAGCAATTGGACTATTGGGTATTTACCCCAAAGATACAAATGTCGTGATCCGAAGGAGCAACTGCACCCCAATGTTTATAGCAGCAATGTCCCCAATAGCCAAACTATGGAAAGAGACCAGATGTCCATCAACAGATGAATGGATAAAGAAGATGTGGTATATATCTACAATGGAATATTATGCAGCCATCAAAAATATGAAATCTTCCCATTTGCAACAACATGGCTGGAACGAGCGGATATTATGTTAAGTGAAATAAGCCAATCAGAGAAAGTCAATTATCATATGATCTCACCGATATATGGAATTTAAGAAACAAGGCAGAAAATCATAGGGAAAGAGAGGAAAAAATGAAACAAGACAAAACCAGAGAGGGAGACAAACTACAAGAGACTCTTAATCACAGGAAATAAACTGAGGGTTGCTGGAGGGGAGAGGGGTGGAGGGAAGGGCTAACTGGGTGACGGACATTGGGGAGGGTATGTATTGTAATGAGCATTGGGTATTATATAAGACTGGTGAATCACAGACCTGAAGCCCTGAAACAAATATTATATGTTAATTAATTGAATTTAAATTAAAAAGAAAAAAAGAACATAATTTTGGTTTTTTTGTAACATGGTGATGAGAATCTTTCCTGGAATTATGTAGCTGAACTAACAGCTTCCAGATAATTGAAGTATAATAATAAACCCAAAGGTGATTTCTTCTTTTTTCTGTGATTGGATTTAAGTAGAACTTCTACTTTTAACTCAAACTAGATCATTAAGACCATTGGAACTCTGTGACTTAGAGTGTTTCATATTTATTGGAAATTGAAATAAAAAGATTTTTGTTCTATAAGCTTTAAAGATCAATGGATTATTTTCCTTTTAGCATCTAGTTTAATTAACAGGGCTGACACAATTAATGGCATCAAGAACATTTAATTATGTTTCTTATAATGATGTAATCACATAATTATTCTAATAGGTTAAGTGATCAGCCTAATCTTTTATCTGTTTTCGCAGCAACTTCATTCTTATTTCTTCTTTGTGAGATAACTTAGTGCTTTAAAAAAATGTGAGACAAACTTTTGTTAAATAAATGTGCTAATAAAAAATAGTATGCAGCATGGTACTGGCATAAAAACAGACACATAGACCAGGGGAACAGAGTAGAGAGCCCAGATATGGACCCTCAACTCTATGGTCAAATAATCTTTGACAAAACAGGAAAAAATATACAGTGGAAAAAAGACAGTCTCTTCAATAAATGGTGCTGGGAAAACTGGGCAGCTATATGTAGAAAAATGAAACTTGACCATTCTCTTACACCGTACACAAAGATAAACTCAAAATGGATAAAAGACCTCAATGTGAGACAGGAATCCATCAGAATCCTAGAGGAGAACATAGGCAGTAATCGCTTCGATATCAGCCACAGCAACTTCTTTCAAGATATGTCTCCAAAGGCAAAGGAAACAAAAGTGAAAATGAACTTTTGGGACTTCATCAAGATCAAAAGCTTCTGCACAGCAAAGGAAACAGTTAACAAAACAAAGAGGCAAACCACGGAATGGGAGAAGATATTCGCAAATGACAGTACAGACAAAAGATTGATATCCAGGATCTATAAAGAGCTCCTCAAACTCAACACACACAAAACAGACAATCACATAAAAAAATGGGCAGAAGATATGCAGACACTTCTCCAATGAAGACATACAAATGGCTATCAGACACATGAAAAAATGTTCATCATCACTAGCCCTCAGGGAGATTCAAATTAAAACCACATTGAGATACCACCTTACACCAGTTAGAATGGCCAAAATTAGCAAGACAGGAAACAACGTGTGTTGGAGAGGATGTGGAGAAAGGGGAACCCTCTTACACTGTTGGTGGGAATGCAAGTTGGTGCAGCCACTTTGGAGAACTGTGTGGAGATTCCTCAAGAAATTAAAAATAGAGCTTCCCTATGACCCTGCAATTGCACTACTGGGTATTTACTCCAAAGATACAGGTGTAGTGAAAAGAAGGGCCATCTGAACCCCAATGTTTATAGCAGCAATGGCCACGGTTGCCAAACTGTGGAAAGAACCAAGATGGCCCTCAACAGATGAATGGATAAGGAAGATGTGGTCCATATACACTATAGAGTATCATGCCTCCATCAGAAAGGATGAATACCCAACTTTTGTAGCAACATGGATGGGACTGGAAGAGATTATGCTGAGCAAAATAAGTCAAGCAGAGAGAGTCAATTATCATATGGTTTTGCTTATTTGTGGAGCATAACAAATAGCATGGAGGACAAGGGGAGATGGAGAGGAGAAGGGAGTTGAGGGAAATTGGAAGGGGAGGTGAACCATGAGACTATGGACTCTGAAAAACAATCTGAGGGTTTTGAAGGGGTGGGGGGTGGGAGGTTGGGAGAACCAGGTGGTGGGTATTAGAGAGGGCACGGATTGCATGGAGCACTGGGTGTGGTACAAAAACAATGAATACTGTTACGCTGAAAATAAATAAAAAATTAAAAAAAATAGTATGTATTCTTCAATAACTGGGGATTTTCCTGAAAGTCACCAAAAGATATGATATTGAAAGTTCTGTTTTTATGATAGCTCTTATTAAATCAAAGATGTTGATGAATTTTGAATTTGACTGTTAAATGTCCAGGCTGATGAGGTGCTTAGAAAATAATAAGAAGCATTCGCTGAATCCATTTTCAAGGAAGGCTCAATTAATAGAACTGACTCTTTTAAATCTCCACCTAAAAAAAGACATTTCTTTGAAAAAAGGCTCTGGGCTCAAAGTTTAAGATCCGCAGTAATTTTTTATGCTCTCAGAGTCTAGTCTCAAGCAATTTAATATCATTGTGTCAGATATTTATTTACCATTGAAGTAGGAATCATTATTTGCTGACACTTTATGATTTTTCTTCAAGTAGTCCTATTAGATGTGATAAGAATAAATCAAGTTAATTTCATCATAATGCTCATACTTTATCTTTCCAACAGAGGCAGCAAAGCAGTGTTGTTCTATATTATACATCTAGCTTTTTTTCCCCTTAGTGCTATTTTTTCAGTTTGTGGTAAAAATACATATGGCTTTTAATTTAAAGGACATTCACTTGGGAACCCAGAATCGTCTTTAAATGTTCCTTAAATATTTTGAGTGGGTCAGTGCTCTCAAAGGATTGCTTTCATCCAAATGCAGTGTCTGTTTGCATTTTTGTGCTGTAGAATGATGGACAATGCATAAAAAACAACAGACAATGCATTTTCAACATTGTTATTTACCTGTAAGTTCTTTGCCTTTATTTCTCTGTTCTCTCTGCAAGTTAAGTGACCAGCCCAAGGTCAGAGTCAGACTCGGAGCTTAGAATCTGACACCCACGAGAGTGCTTTATTCTCTGAGCCAAGGCATGCTTCTCTTCAGTAAAGGAATCAGTGGAGGGCTCAGCTTTCCTTCCTCAAGATAACTGCTCTCTGAGACAGTAAGTCACACCCTTGTTAAACATGAAAAAGGAAGTTGTTCATCCTTGTAACTGCCTCATGACATCCTCACAGTGCAGACCAAAGGTTCTTTGTGAGGGATGTCGACTGAAATCAGGCTGTGGTACAAAGCCATGGGTCTGATTTTTAGTGGACCACTGTGTATTAATCATGGAATAATAAGGGGCTGAAAGTCAGGAATGACAATGCATGTGTGTAAAGAAAACATACGTTTTGTGATTTGCCTGAATGAGAAAGTGCTCTGTCCAGTGTCTTCTCCGACCTTACCTGGATGCCTACAACACTTTATAGTCTAAATCAGCACACATTTTAGAACTTGCTGACTTACAATACCATGAGCTGCTGTTTACTATTTGGGTATTAGTCTTGTTTTGATCTGTTTGACTGCAGAAACTTTTTAAGGATTTGGTGCATAATCATACGCTTGCGCTTTCTTGCCCAGCAATACCTACCCTGTTATTTGTGGAGCGTGGTTATTAAGAACTTGGATTCTGGAATCAGAGTGTGTTAGTTCTTCTGCTTGCTAACTTTGGGATCTGAGACAAATTCCTTAACCTCTTTGGGCCTCACTGTCCTCATCTGTAAATAAGAATGACAATGGTTCCTACCTCAGCTTTGTTATGAGCTCGAGATGACTTAATATATACCTAGCACAGAAAACAGTGTCTAGCACATAGAAAGGGTTCACTATTGCTATTTTAAGACATACTTAATGTCATTGACATTTAGGTTGGCCATGATTTATGGGTTCAGGAAACCTAAAGATTCTATTCACAGCTGGCCTAGGACTTCAGTGAGCAATTTTGAATTTTAATGGAGTGATATGGCTCTAGAAAGTTCCCAGTTGTTCAAAAAAGCACGTGTGAGAAGTGGAGCTGAGCTATGAATATAGCCATTTGGAAGAATTTTGGCCTAAGGTTAAGGTAAAGTAAATGGATTGACTCAGAGGTTATGACAATAGGATGGCCCTATGTACTCAAAATTATCTTAGCAAGAAATAATCAAAGACAATTCGTTGGAGGATTCCAAGGCTCAATAAAATCCTGAATTCAAAAATCTCTTCTAGCAAAGTCCTTTAAAGTTGTAGTAGGTTCTTAGGTTGAAACCCATTAACTCCAGCTTTGATTAAATAATCATGTGGTTCTGAAGTACAAATGGTGATGAAGAATGTGGCTGCTTGTATCCAAAGAGGGCCCCCGGGGCGCCTAGGTGGCTCAGTCAGTTAAGTGTCTGCCTTTGGCTCAGGTCATGATCCCAGGGTCCTGGGATTGAGTTGCACATCGGGCTCCCTGCTCAGCGGGAGGCTTGCTTCTCCCTTTCCCTCTGCCATTCCCTCTGCTTGTGTGTGCACGCTCTCTCTCAAATAAAGAAATAAAGAAAATCTTAAAAACAAACAAACAAACAAAAAACAAAACAACAAAGATGATCCCCAAAGAGGTCTGCTTTCCAATAGATACACTCAATCAGTCTTCTTCTCCCCATTATTCTAGGATGGCAATGAGACTTGCTTTTGACCTGCAGAATGCAGTGGACGTGACACTCTAGGACATCTGAGACTAGGTCATAAGAAGGCTTTTAGTTTTTGCTTGTTCTCTTGGAATACTAGCGCTGGAGGAAGCCAGTCATCAGGCAAAAAGTCCAGTTATCCAGCGAGACCCATCCTGTGAAGCAGTGGTGTGTCAGGACAGTGGGAGAGGTCCACCAAGGATATAGAGAATAAGGGGATGCATTGGTATAGAGAATTTAAGAACCATTTTAAAACCAACTAAAAATCAGTCTGCTTTTTATTATTATCATGCACAACCAATTCTAAACAGTGATAAAATATTCCTTCCCATTCTCACTGCCTCTGTCACTCACCCTATCCACTATAAACCCGTGTTGTGAAGCCCATGGCAGCCATATGGAAGGAGAGATGTCTGACCAGCCTCCAGATGTGCCAGCCATCCCAGGCCAGGCACTGGGCACCAAGAGGAGACTTCCTGGGTGTCCACCCCGCTCTGGCTTTTGGAAGACTCCAGCCGCTGCTGCCATCTGATTGCACTTGCACAGGAGATCAAAACCATAACCATTCAGCTGAGCCTAGTTAAACCACAGAACCCTAAGAGATAATATAAGTAGTTGTTTTAGGTTACTAAGTTTTGGAGTGGTTTGTTATGAAGTTATGAAGCTGTTGATAAGCAGAAGAGAAGAGAAACATAGAAGAAGGAAAAAGCCTCTCCCAACTCTTTTTTCCCCTCCTGCTAGGGATAAAACAGCACTCAAGTATCCTTTGCTGTGTAGGGTATCTAGAGATCAGCTTACCTTCATATTAACAAAAATACTTGATTTCACCACTAGATGGAAATTATATCATATGGATGTTGCCTAGCAACAAGGGATTAAAGACGGCTAAGGAATGACCATAGAATGCAAAGAATTTGGTCGGCCTACTAAGTTCCTGTGCCACTTCGCTTTTAAAATCTGGTCGTAGGAGGAAGTGATGCCCATGGGGAGGGGAAGAGTGTCTCCGAAAAAGACAATGCACACTTGATGATTATTAGCCTGAAATGATGAATGCACAAGAATGCCCACTTACAACCTTACAAATAGTCATTGTGTGCGATTTTAAAAGACAGTAATTTTTAGGAATAAATACTAGGAACTTTGTCTCTTTTCAACCTCACTTCGTTTGAAAAAGTGTTTGTAAGGGTTAGAATCCTTTTCCCTGAGATGCCTTAAAGCTTTGGATATTATTGTAACAGTCAAATTCATATGCAATAATGTCTTTCTGAGCTTTACAAGCATATTATTGGGTGATGAGCAAATTCACTGTGTTTTGGGGAAGAGAAAATCAGTAGGTTGGGGGAGCTATGTAATTTTCCTTTGGCTGGTCAGAGTAGGGCAGTGGCAGGGACAATCTTACTGAGGGCTTTGGCGGTAGCTTAGTAGCAGGTGCATATGAAGATACTCATGATCAGCATAAAATGTCTGTCCCTTAAATCACCAGAGGCCTGTCCCTTAAATCACCAGAGGTCCTTTTCATTATTTCCTCTGGGTGGCCTTTCAGTCCTCCATTTTTTCCTGATAATTTGGGTTTAAAAAAAATTTTTTTTTTAATTTAAAAGTGGTGTTGCAAGGGGAAGGTAAGCTCTGTAAAAGTGAAATAGGAATTGAATGCATTTTCAATATGTTTCAGCAAAACCTATGTGGAACCCCAAACATACACATTATGGGCACACCCCCACATGTCCCAAGGCTTTCCTGAGACTTAGGTATTGAGGGAGAATAACCGAGCACGGTAAGTGGCAGAAACCCGCCCTCAGCCTGCCCGTGTTGCTGTGGTGAGCTCTCTCCCGGGCGAGCATGACTAGAGCAGACCCACCAAATCCCATGTAAGTGGTCAGAGCACAAATGAGGCTGTCGGTGGGTAGTCCTACCCTATTCATGAGCTCTTTCAGAACAATTTTCATTACTTTTTTTAAATACTGTTTTTGGCAAACACTTGCTACTTGAAATAAAAAATGCATGAGTCACCTACTGGGATAGGCACAGTGTGTGGTTCATTGAATTTAGCTAAATTGTGAGTCATCCATCAATAGTCCTCTTGGTGAACATACTTGTAATAATTTCACACGTTACAAACAAAAATTGGTATGATTTTCAAGATTCTTGAAGCTATTTCCCTTGGGTTTTTTTTTTTTTTTTTTGGATTCTGTTTAGTGTGTGTGTGTGTTGTCTTGCTAGGTGGCGAGAAAATTGTCAGCCTGGTTTTCAGATGGATCCAAGGCGTGTCCCTGTCGTGTTATAAAAGAACTTTGATTTGGGAGGCTTGGGTGGGGGGGTGGTGGTGGAGGAGTGGCGCCTAGAATGTGGAGCTGGAGACATGAGTTGGGGAAAATAAGGATTCATGATTCCTATTTGTCCTTGTCGGATCATTGGCTTGTAAGATGAATTTTGGTATCTGAAAAATGGTCGGCCCCACTCTCAGAACAGTCTGAGAGCTGCCAGGGTATCCCTTGGGGCCCCCTGTCTCCTGGCAGGCGAGGGCGGGGCAGGGTGGGGCCGTCCGGAGTGTCCGTGCACCACTGCCCTCTATCGGATGGCACCAGCGTCTCTCCGGACCCACGCCCAGATGGAATGAGGGGTCCTGGTCCCGTGAGCGGTGGCCCAGGGAAATAAATTGCCTTGAACTAAGACCAGTTGTTACTTGGTTTTTATAGTTGGCCTGTCTAAACCAAAAGAGATCGCTTTCTGGCTAGAGCAGTGTGTCTATGGTTTCTGGCCCAAAAGGCCCTTCCTTGCATTCTGGTGACTACCTGGGAAGACGCTGTTGAATGGAAGACAGACGTTGTGATTAAACTGCTAAATCGCTGGGGTTTTTTTCCAAGAAGTGAAAAAAAATCACACGAGAGAGCGTCCCTACCTGTTATTTTTCTCTCTCTGATAAGTGCAATAAAACTGTAAAGGGTCTTTTGCCTTTGGCTGTAACCAGAGGTGATAGTTTGTGGATGGATGTAAAATGAGAAGTTACGGTTCTTTGCAAACAGTAGCTAAGGTGCCTTTAGCAACAGGATGTATTCAGGAAACTGGATGGGCCCTTTGCTTGGTTTTGGCTCATCTCTCTGCCCTTCTTTACTGTCCCTGGCTGGACTAAAGTGTCCAGGCGGCAGCCTGGGGGTCCTGACTTACCAGTGCTAGCTGAGTAACTTGAGAAAGTTGTGTAACTTTCAAAACCTCGTTTTTTTTTTTTTTTTCCCTCATGTGTAAAGCGAGGTACTCAGAACAGA
Organism: Mustela erminea; assembly: GCF_009829155.1. Taxonomy (NCBI): domain Eukaryota; kingdom Metazoa; phylum Chordata; class Mammalia; order Carnivora; family Mustelidae; genus Mustela; species Mustela erminea. The sequence goes on from NC_045618.1 coordinate 86,283,754, forward strand.
CGATTTCTTGGGATTGTTGCATTTCCTAGATTCAGTAAATGATATTTTCTCCCTGGATGATAATTTAAGCACCAAAATTAGCTTATTTAAATATCATGCACACACTTAAACAAATCACTTTCTTTTGAAAAAGCAGGGTGTTTACTGTGATAATTTAGCACCAGGGTGGGAGGTGGTGGAAACAGCGGTGGCTATTTTGTTGCTCTAGTCCTTTCCTGTACCTGCTGGATGGGACAGGCGTCCTTGCCCAGCGGCCCCGCCAGAGTCTCTAAGGCCAGCAGATGGCGCACTTGCACAGTCCACACGTTTTCCAGGCTCTCAAGGTAAACAGTACTGATGAGCAAGCATTCAGAAATAGCGGCTACTAATGTTTGAATAAACTGCAATATTTTCTAGGCTGCTAAGACCATGACTTTTTGAGCTGGAACATTTACTAATATTTATTATTGTTTGGAAGATAGTTAATCTATAACACTGTCCGCTGTTAACAGCACCCTTCACCTGGGAATCAAAAAAACCCTTAATGAATTGGTTTATTTTTTTCAGGTGGAGAAATTAGGTAGAGGATAAGTTGGTTAAGAGCCCTGAAATAATTCAAATCAGACATCTTGGTGATATTTTAAAATTGTAATTCTTACTCTTTCTTTATCTTTTTTTTTATTTTTTAAAAAAGATTTTATTTATTTATTTGACAGAGAGAGATCACAAGTAGGCAGAGGGGCAGGCAGAGAGAGGGAGGAAGCAGGCTCCCTGCTGAGTGGAGAGCCCAATGCGGGGCTCGATCCCAGGACCCTGAGATCATGACCTGAACTGAAGGCAGAGGCTGTAACCCACTGAGCCACCCAGATGCCCCTCTTCCTTTCTTTAATGATCCTTTCTGATTGTGGAGGGGAATGTGTGTGTGTGTTGGGGCTGTTGACTGGGGGTTTGGGAAAAGGCATTGACACCTTCCTCACTCTGGACCATTGCCACCTGCCTCAGTCACTGTAACTTTTGACCTCCACAGCCTGTATGTGGAAGACCTCATGATAATGTAGCTGCTTTATTGATTACTTGCTTTGAGCCAGGCATTATCTAAGCAGTTCTCATATATTAATCATTTACTCCTCCCCACAGCCCATAGAGGCGGTAGAATGGGCAAGCGACTTGCCTGAGGTAACAGATCTTTGTAACTTCCTGGGTTCTGAATTAAAGTGTAAGGGTAACAAATTGTTTTTTGGTGGTAACCACTCTGTGCCCAAAGATTTTCCAGCTACTAGATCATGAGCTGATTTATATTTTAACTTTTAAATTATGGGAAAGGTACGGTAACCTTGATTGTATCATGTCAGCCTTGGCAATATGCGCTCGTGAGGTTCTTGTGGGTTTAGAAGAGTTCCACAACCTCATGCTTAAGAGAAACTAGTCATGGGAAATGGTAATGAGATGTGAATGAAATGGGGAAGCTTGGCGATTTAATTACTCCAGTAATAAATATATTCCAAGCGTTCACTTTTTCCATTAGGCACCAATGGCTTCAGGGATATGTAATAAGAAATCAACATTTATTTATTGCAGAAGCCTACGGAGTGCTCCCACCTGCGTACCAGGTACAAGCATTAGTTCATATAATGATTCACAGTTGTGATGAGTCCTGTTTTACAGATGAGAAAACCAAAGTTAGGAGAGGTTAAGTGTCACAGCTAGGAAGGGATTCAAACCAGCCTATAGGGCTTCTGATCCATGCCGATAAGCTGTAGGCTGTGCTACCTCCAGCAGTAGGAAGCAGGTATGTTGGCAGAGAATACAGCAATTTAGTTGGAGTCAAAAACAGAAAGGAACACTTTTGGTGTTGATTTCTTCCTACCTAACAAAAGTCCTGGGATAGCAAAGAATTTCTAAAGTAGTAAGTGAGGGGTGCCTGTGTGGCTCAGTGGGTTAAGCCTCTGCCTTGAGCTCAGGTCATGATCTTAGGGTGCTCAGGCTGCTCCCCCCCCCCCCCCACACACCCTCCCCTGTCTGTCTCTATGCCTACTTGTGATCTCTGTCAAATAAATCTTTAAAATAAATAAATAAATAAAAATAAAATTTCACATTAAAAAATAAAGTTGAAAGTGAGAATAAAGGAGAATAAGAAATACAAAGAACAGGAAACAGCAGGGAGACCTACAAATGTTTCTTTAAATTTAGAACAATGATCCGTTCTTCATTTTCACTGAAGGCTAAACAAGAGGCAGTTGTGTTTTCAGAGTTGTGTTGGAGTGCACATTTGGTAGCTTTACCCTCCCTGCTCCTATAATGACGTCAGCCCCCCCCCCCCCCTGCATCTTTCCTAGGGGAAAACCTTCTTTACTGCTAATGTGCATGCAAATTACCTGGGGATCTTGATTAAAAATCTGGATTCTGCTAAGGTAGGTCTGGGGTGAGGTTTGATATTCTGCATTTCTAACCAATTGCTGATACTGCTTCTCTGGGCCTGGCTGTGAGTGGCCAGACTCCTCCTCTGTGTGGTCTGGACTTGGCCAAAGAAGGTTCTTAACTGTTCTCCTGTCCCCAAATCACAGACCTAGGAGAAACCTGACTTGAGGAGGAAGCAATGAGGTCTATTCACTGAGAGATGCTGAAGAGAAGAAAAAATTGGGGAGAAGGGAGAAACAGAATAAGAGAGAGAGACCTGCTAACATACCTTGAGTTCTGGACACCAGCTTTGTCCTAGAACATATCAGGCAGACAAGCCAAAAACTTCCTTTTGGATTAAGCTAATTTGAGTAGTTTCTGTTGCTTGTGATTAAAAGGGTTCTAACTCAGAAGTGATTTAGGTTTGATATAAAAGAGAATTCTTTCCTGGGGCAGGAGGGTGGTTGCAACTCTTAACTGAAGATTATTAGGCATAGAAAAGATACTGAGGTGATCTTGGGGGGACTTCCAGGAGACATGCTAAAATATTTAACAACTAGTGGGGCATGGACAATGACCAGTGAAAACAAAATACCAACCACAGTGATATTCCAACAAGCGCTAACTGAACTCCAGCCATGGTCTCCTGGATGCCATTTGTAGCAGGCATGGAATCTGCACTGTTTTTGTATTGCTACGGAATTCTCTAGACATATAATTTTTCAAAAGAGGTTTTCAGTAATGTTTATATAGATACAATGTTCTTTTGCTGCTTATACATTTAAAACTTCAGTCTCCCCCAGTGGAGACTTCATTTAGAATAAAACTATCTTATGTTATCCTAAATGTATTAAGTGGAAATGAATATTACAAAAATGTAAGCCCTCAGTGTGCCTGGGTGGCTCAGTGGGTTAAAGCCTCTGCCTTTGGCTCAGGTCATGATCCCAGGGTCCTGGAATCGAGCCCCGCATTGGGCTCTCTGCTCAGCAGGGATACTGTTTCCTCCTCTCTCTCTGCCTGCCTCTCTGCCTATTTGTGATCTCTGTCTGTCAAATAAATAAATAAATTCTTTTAAAAAAATGTAAATCCTCAATCTTTAGGATTTTTAGAATGTTGGGTGAAGTTAAAAGTGATACTACAATTTGGTTTTATTATACATGGTAGAAATGTATCAAAAGAATCCCAGGAGAGTCAGTTTTTTAACAGTTATTATAACCATGTTCGACTCTATCTTTAAATGTGCTATTAATTTCACCCAGAATAGAAAAATTCTTATGGATTAGTAGACAAAGAACAATGGTGATGGGGGAATTCTTAGTTTGTTTTAGGTCTCCTAACTTTTTCTTTTCTTTTCTTTTCTTTTTTTAAGTAAGCTCTACACCAAAAGTGGGAATTGAACTTAAGTCCCAGAGATCAAGAGTCACAGGCTCTACTGACTGAGCCAGCCAGGGGCCATGGCCTAGTTATTTTCAATGTTTTCTCTGCCTGCTTAGTTTAAAGGCAAAAACCCTGCATTAGAAGTTCAGGGATCTGGGTTTTAGTCTAATGCCTTTTTGGCATTCCATCCTGTACCTCCACCTCCCCTTTCTTCCTCCCCCTGCTCTGAGCCCCAGTCTTTGTCTGCAAATAAACCAAAGGCAAGAAGCTTTTGCTAGGAATAAGGTGCTATTCATTGCTCTTAAAGTGAACACAAAGCAAGCTCAGGAGCAGAGAGTAAGATTCTCCAGGAAAAGGAAAAAGGCCTAGATGTAAGGAAGCAACATTCCGGAGCAGCCGGACATTGTTCCAGTCCAGAAGGTGGGTGGTTTCCAAATCAGGGACCACGAAAATAATACTGGAGATCTGTGAGTCCTGAACACCCATCAGGCCCCGGGGACACACACCGCATGTAGACCTCACACACACCGGGTAGCAGTTTCCGAATACGTGGAAGTGCTGCTTGAAGGATCAAATTCTGAAGTTCTTTCCACCAAGAGGTTTGGAAATGAACTCACAGTAGCTTTCTGTTGGACTTTTTCTTAATATAAATATAAGCTCTAAAATAGAAGATCCTGAGTCTCGATCCTGTGGCACTCTTTCAAATCTTAAGCATGTTAAAAAAAAAATAATAATAAGTCCATAATTTTTTTTTCCCCAAACCAAAGGACTTGAATACAAAATATTTATTCTGAGGTTATTGGAAGAACTGGAGGATCAAAGGGAAGATTCTGCCAATGCAAGGCAAGCTGGAAATGGGGGGGCGGGGCATATTCTGTGTTTGATGGGGATCTCCACGGCCATGCGCGACTTCACGGATGGCAGAAACAGTTCCAGACAACTGCAGAGGTCTTTTACCATTTGCTTCTCCATCCCAATGAGTAATAGCAGCTTCTTTTTCAGCTCTGGGTGCCTCCACCCAGCAATGTGGGACTTTCTTGACATTCTGTAGAGAACAGGTTCCTCTTCACTTTCCACACAGCCAGATCTCAATTCTAGCTCCTCAAACACAGCCGATAGGAGAAGGAAAGACTTTTCCTTCTAAAGAAATAAGAGCAGAGTTTAACTATAGAGGAAAAAACGGATGATCACAAGAGAGGAGGTAGGTAGGGGGATGGCTGAACGAGGGGATGGGGGTTAAGGAGGGCACTTGTGATGTAATGACCACTGGGTGATGCGTGGAAGCGTTGACTCACTCGGTTGTACACCCAACACTAATATGACACGGTATGGTAACCGCACTGGAATTTAACTCAAAGCTTTAAAAAATGAAGAAATAAGATCAGAGAGACTCTAGAATAAGGGACACTAGATGATGTGGGGGCTGAAAACAGGAGGGTTTGGTTCCAGTCTACATATGAAATGTGGAGCCTCAGGACGCCTTCCTTAGCTTGTTTCTAGATCCCTGGCAAACAGACATTACCCCACTGTCCAGTCTTGGACAGAAGGTTGCATTCATGTTCTCTCAAATCTGCCTATCTATACATCAGATAGTGACATTTGGGGTCACCTCAGTGAGAAGGTCAGCTCTTTAATTTCTTTAAATTATATGTACCTGTTAAATCATAAGAATAGGGTGTGAAAATGGCAAATGTCTTCCTTGGGAGGTTTGCTACCTCCTCGGGCACAGAGTCATCTTCACCCTACCTCAGTTTTTCTACTGTCCTAGAACGATCGTTTTCATGACATTTTGTAGATAACTTGGACTTAAAAAGATGAAAACTGAACTTCTTTCAGCAGCAACTGTTTTTTTTTTTTCTTTTTAATTCCCTGGACTGATCAGAGGGTGCTCCTTATATATCCTTAGGACTGTGAAGAATTACCTAGAGGCAAGATAAGAGCTCATTAATTAAATATTTCCGTACTGGACACTCATCATGCCTGACAGTTCTCTCATTATGTGCCCCTGAGAGGGATACTAGTTGTCAGCAGCTGATGTAAAATAATTTGCTCACTGCTGCAACTGGAGGAGAAAAGGCTTGATAGCAGTTTTTCATGTCTATTAGGTAAATTATTTGAGAAAAATGGTTTTCGCAGAAGGGAAAGTCAAAACATCTCATGAGAAATCTTAAAATAATTTGTTTTTCATGACAAGAAAAAAAAGTGAACTTTCTTCAAATGTAAACATCTTTTGTGTGCCCTAGGGACCCCTCTACCTTAGCATTTGCTGCCTCTTTCCTCAGGTACAATTCTCTATTTATTATATAGAATATATAGAGAATATTCTATATGCCCTGATATACTCTGACAGAAATACTGAGGTTAAATAATTAAATTGTTTTTAGTGAATGTTGTAAACTGAGAAATCCAGTACTTTGTGGACTTTTTGGTGGGTGAGATCTTTGGGTATTTTTCAACATTCTTTTCCTTGACAGAGATGAACATATTTAAAAAATCCATATCTATGTCTGTGATCTACATCTATATCTATCTATATCCAAACCTGATAAAAATTTTGCTTTGTGATTTCATTTTTACATTAATTGTAAAAGCAGAGTTCTGGTCATTTGGCCAATCATGCTGGTTTCCATAAACAAAACTAGTGCATCACGTCCTGATTCCATAGCTGATTACAGCCACATGCGGAAGAATGAAACTGGACCATTTCCTTACATCATACACAAAAATAGACTCAAAATGGATGAAAGACTTAAATGTGAGACAGGAATCCATCAAAATTCTAAAAGAGAACACAGGCAGCAACCTCTTTGACCTTGGCCACAGCAACTTCTTGCTAGACATGTCTTCAAAGGCAAGGGAAACAAAGCCAAAAATGAACTATTGGGTCTTCATCAGGATAAAAAGCTTTTGCACAACAAACGAAACAGTCAACAAAACCAAAAGACAACCGACAGAATGGGAGAAGATACTTGCCAATGACATATCAGATAAAGGGCTAGTATCCAAAATATAGAAAGAACTTATCAAACTCAACATCCAAAGAACAAATAATCCAGTCAAGAAATGGGCAGAAGACATGAACAGATATTTCTGGAAAGAAGACATCCAAGTGACCAATAGACACATGTAAAAGTGCTCAACATCACTCAGCATCAGGGAAATACAAACCCAAACCACAATGAGATACCACCTCAAACCAGTCAGAATGGCTAAAATTAACAAGTCAGGAAACAACATGTTGGGGAGGATGCCGAGAAAGGGGAATCCTCCTACACTCTTGTGGGAATGCAAGCTGGTGCAGCCATTCTGGAAAACAGTATGGAGGTTCCTCAAAAAGCTGAAAATAGAGCTATCCTATGACCCAGCAATTATACTACTAGGTATTTACCGTACAGTTGCAAATGTAGTGATCCAATGGGGCACCTCACCCCACTGTTTATAGCAGCAATGTCCACAATAGCCAAACTATGGAAAGAGCCTAGATGTCCATCAACAAGTGAATGGATAAAGAAGATTTTATTATATAAAATTGGAATATATATATATAAGATTATAATACATATAATTTTATATAATAATAATTTTATACAATCACATCTTACATAATCACATATTATATAAAATTGGAATATATATATTCCCATATATATATTCCAATTTTATATAATCAAATATAATATTTATAAAATATAATAAATTTATATTTATATATATACACACAATGGGATATAATGAAGTCATCAAAAAATATGAAATCTTACCATTTGCAATGACATAGATGATACTAGAGGGTATTATGCTAAGTGAAATAAGTCCATCAGAGAAAGATAATTATCATATGATCTCAATGACATGCGAAATTAAGAAAAAAATGCAGATGATCGTAGGGGAAGAGAGGCAAAAAATGAAACAAGATGAAACCAGAAAGGGAGACAAACCGTAAGAGACTCTTAATCACAGGAAACAAACTGAGAGTTGCTGGGGGGATGGGGTGGAGGTAGCTGGGTGATAGACATTGGGAAGGGTATGTGTTATAATGAGCACTGGGTATTATATAAGACTGACGAATCCCTGAACCCTACTTCTGAAAACTAATAATACACTATATGTTAATTAATTGAATTTAAATTAATAATAATAAAATGAAGCAAAGGAAGGCACATCTTGAAGGTCATCAGAGGCTTACCTCCAATGCAGCACTGGATCCAAAGAGTCTTGCATGCAATTCCTGAAAACTTTCCTGAAAGAAACACTGTTTTAAATACTTCAACACTTCACAATTGGATTTTTTAAATAACTCGGATGCTTAAAGAAAACCATGTATAAAACTAGCTTGATACAAAAGTATCAGATTAGATAAACAAAGAAGCAGGACTAAGGTTTATTCTGAAATACAAATGTTGAGGATGCCCCACCCATATCTGACTTCCGCCAGAGTCAATCCTCAGCTCTCCTGCCCCCAGAGCATCTCCCACCCTTGGGGGTTCAAGCTGTCTACAGGCAGGTGCAGCCCAGAGGGGTGGAGGAGTTTACCCCTCCAGAGATAGTTGTCAACCGCCGGGATTAAAACTCAATGAGGTTGAATTACAAGGTGCATTGTACACAATTCCTCCGAGGTAATTCGAAAGAAGTTGAACCCCAGTTGTCCTCAGTAGTCATCAGCTTATCAATGCACCCTTTATTTTCTTCTCCTTCCCTGTCTCAGTCTCCGCACACCCTCACTCCAGTTTTCTGGTCTACTCAAGTAGACTACCTGTACCAACATATCTGCATCTAGCTCTGCTCTTGGGAAAACACACTAAGATGTAAAAATAATTCAATATTAGGAAATCTCTTGGGGTGCCTGGGTGGCTCAGTTGTTCAGCATCTGCCTTTGGCTCAGGTCATGATCCTAGGGTCCTGGGATTGAGCCCCACAATGGGCTGCCTGCTTGGCGGGAGGTCTGTTTCTCTTTCTTCCACTGCCCGTACTTGTGTTTCCCCTCTTGCTGTGTCTCTCTCTGTCAAATAAATAAATAGAATCTATATAAAAAAAAAAAGGAAATCTCTTCATGTAATTAATTTCATCAGTATATCCACAGAGAAAAGCAATAAGATCCTTTGAACAGATTTTAAAAATTTCACTATAAATTTTTTTTAAGATTTTATTTATTTATTTGACAGACAGAGATCACAAGCAGGCAGAGAGGCAGGCAGAGAGAGAGGAGGAAGCAGGCTCCCCGAGGAGCAGAGAGCCTGATGCAGGGCTTGATCCCAGGACTCTGGGATCACGACCCGAGCTGAAGGCAGAGACCCTAACCCACTGAACCACTCAGGTGCCCCTTAAAAAATTCACTATAATTCAACATCCATTCTGATAAGAACTACTGTTAAAATTTGAATGGAAAAAATTTCCTTACTATCTCAAGCAGTTAGGGTTCATTCAAAAAAAAAGGGGGGGAACCACTCTAGATATGTGAAACAAAAGAAATTTGATATGAAAATTGATTACAAGCATAATGGAAGGATGGGAGATAGGTAAGGTCACTAAAAACAGTAACTGCTGCGAATGACGAGTATCCTTGGGCTTCAGGGAGATGTTTCCCAGCAGCCAAGGGAATGACAGTCAAGCAGTCAGAGGCTTCTGCTTTTTGGTCAGCTGCTACACAGGACTCAGGAGCCTGCACCCCCCATCCACTGTTGTCACTGCCCTTGGCCATTGCCACAGTCACTGCTGGTATTGTTGTTTCCATTGCTGCAAGCTGACACTGTCCTCGCTGCTGCTGCTGCCACCAGATAGGCCATCAGAAACCGGAAGTAGCAAGAGGGTTCCTTCCACTTTTCTCTTCTCCCACCAGTGCTTTTCCATTGGCAGACCAAAAGTGAGAGCATCTGGGAAATGTGGTTTTGGGTATTCCAGCACCCTTCCTATATATATCTAAGCACAAATGTGGTAACCAAAATCCTACAAAACTGAAGATAGCTGGAATATTTTCCTTAATCGTCAGGGACGAGACAAATGTGCAAAGCATCACAATTCCTTTTTTAAAAATAGCTTTATTGATATATACAAATTATACAATTCATCCATTTTAGGTGTACAATTCAGTGATTTTTAATATATTCATAGATATGTGCAACCAACAGCACAGTAAATTTCTGGCAATTTTTGTCACCTCAGAGAGAAATCCTGTACTCTGTGCTATCACCCTCCACCCCCATCTCCACATGTTTCCTCCATCCAGCCCTAAACAACAATTAATTTATTTTCTGTCTCTTTAGATTTACATACTCTAGATTTTCATACAAATGTTATCATATAATACTTGGCCTTTTGTGACCAACTTCTTTTGCTTAGAGTATTTTCAAGGTATGCCCATGTCTAGTAGGTATCAGTACTTCATCACCCTTTATGACCTAATAATACTGCATTGTATGAATATGCCCATATTTCACAACTCTTCTTTAATATTTTTCTAAAAACTGTAATTAGGTTGGCTAATATTTTTCTTTATGTTTCCTTTAAGTTGTAGCTCTTATTCATTATTTCCCTTTAAGTTATAAAAGTAAGCATGACTATTGGAAAATAAAAGAGAAAATTATCTCTATTTTCCGATTATATGAAAGCCTTGAAAGCCAAAAGATTTAAGGAAAAATGATTATAACTAATTAAAGAGCTCTGCACAGTGATTTTCCTGTATAACAGCCAGTTAGCAAATATTGTGGAAAAATATTTCATTTATAATATCAACGGATGTTTCTATACTTAGAAACAAAAATCAGATGCAGTGTATAGGATTCACAAACACACAAACCTCAGAGACAGGAGACTGCCATAATGAGGAAGCTGTTGTGTTGCTAGAGTAAAGAAAATACTGTAAATGTAGTGTAAATTAATTTATAAATATGTTACTCTCAAATGAAAATTTTAATGATACTTATACAGGAGCATTATAAAATAGTTATTGTTTAACCAGAAGAATAAATGGATGGGAATATATCAGTAAAATGAAAAAAAAAAAGAAAAAAGAAAAAACAGTGAAGAGGGAACTGTATTGATAATTCATATATTACAAATAAAAAATAATTTAGGCAGTTTGCTTATGTAACAAGAATAGACAGAGTAATCAGTAAAATAAAACATATAATCCAGAGGCAATGTTAAATATGAATAAGAAATTAGTATATGATAAAAGTGTAATTAAGATTCATCATTATTGGGGTGCCTGGGTGGGTCAGTGGGTTAAGCCTCTGCCTTCAGCTCGGGTCATGATCTCAGGGTCCTGGGATTGAGCCCGGCATCAGGCTCTCGGCTCAGCCGGGAGCCTGCTTCCCCCTCTCTCTCTGCCTGCCTCTCTGTGTACTTGTGATCTCTCTCTGTCTGTCAAATAAATAAATAAATAAATCTTTAAGAAAAAAGATTCATCATTGTTATTCAATAGGACATCTGACTAGTGATTGCAATCTTGCAGTCATGAATGTTCCTAGTTGCAGACATTAAAAAAAAAAAAATTTTAAATAAGCTCTCTTGTTAACATTAGGCGGCTTTCAGAATTTTCAGAGCTGAAAGAAAATAACTTCTATACCTAGCAAAAATATCCTTCAAAGAGAAGGTGAAATGAAAATATTTCCAGGTAAAAACTGAGAGGATTGTTCACAAACAGATTTGCACTAAAAAAAAGTTACTGAAGGAAGGTCTTTAGGCAAAAGCAAAATGATCTCAGAAGGAAATAGAGAAACACAGGAATAAATGAAGAACTCCAGGAGAGGTAAATAGGTAGAAAAATATAATGGAAAAAATTCTATTAAAAAACCACAATAGGGGCGCCTGGGTGGCTCAGTCCTTAAGCATCTGTCTTCAGCTCAGGTCATGATCCCAGGGTCCTGGGATTGAGCCCCACATTGGGCTCCCTGCTCAGCGGGGAACCTCCTTCTCCCTCTTCCACTCCCCCGCTTTTGTTCCCTCTCTCGCTGCATCTCTCTCTGTCAAATAAATAAATAAAATATTTTTTTAAAACCCATAATAATAATGAATTACTGGGTTTTAAATACATGCACAATTAAGGGGCATGAAAATAAGAGTTTAAAAGTGATGGTAAGGTAAATGGAGTTGACATAGTCTAAGGACCTAATATTGTCTGGGGGGTGGCGGAAGAATTGAATATGGATACAAAGTTCTAAACAAAATATTTGCAAATAGAAGCTATCCGTTTATTTTAAAAAGATAATATATCACAATCAAGTTACTTTTATTCTAGGCATGCAAGGTTGCTTTAATAAAAATGTCAACCAATGTAACTCACCACATTAGCAGAATAAAGGGGAAAAATAATATGATTTTCTCAGAAGATGAAGAATACCCAGGTGACAAAATTCAGTACTTACATTTATTATTTATTACATTACATTACTTACATTTATTATTTAAAAAACTTAGGAATAGAGAAAGCTTCTTTAATCTGAAAATGTGTTTTAAAAAACCTACAGTAAAACCATAGTTAATATTGATATATTGAAAACTTTCCCTCTGATCCCAGGAATGGGATCACTTGCTGTCATCACTTCTGTTCAGCATTTCCTGGAAATCCTAGGCACAGAAAAAGGCAAACAAAAGAAATAAAATATGCAAAAATTTGAAACAAATGAACAAATACATCTTTTAGGAATTGAAAATGTCATGATTATATGTCTAGATAATTCAAACAAATTTTGCAGAAACAGAATTAGAATTAATGAGTGAATTTCAGAAGGTCACTGGATATAAAATCAGTATATAAAATTCAAGATATATAATGAATATATACATATACATAGCAGCAAACAATTAGAAAATGAAAATTTTAAAATAATATCACAATATCACTGAAAACATTAAATAACTAGGAGGAGGATCTCATAAAAGAAATGTAAGACTTACACAGGAAATTATAAAACTTTAGGGGCACCTGGGTGGCTTAGTCATTAACATCTGCCTTCGGCTTGGGTCATGGTCCCAGTATCTTGGGATCAAGCCCCATATCGGGCTCCCTGCTCAGCAGGGAGCCTGATTCTCCCTATCCGGCTCCCCCTGCTTGTGTTCCCTCTCTCACTCTCTCTCTCTGTCATAAATAAATAAAATACTATTTTTAAAAAAGGAAATTATAAAACTTCATAAAACCCATAAAACTATAAACTAAACAAGAGATGTATCATTCTCATGAATTGTAAAGCTCAGTGTTATAAAGACATAGATTCTTTTAAATTCATCTATAGATTCAATGCACTTCCAAATAAAATTGCCGCAGACAGTATTTACAACAAAACGAGGTGACCACGAGGGGTGGGAGACACCGACATGTGCTCTGGAAGAAAAGACTGTCTGCCCAGCTCCTAGGAGCTCTCAGCAATATCAGGATCTGCCTCAGCTTGCAGAGAACTGCCTTGCCTGGAACCTCACCTTTCCCAGGACAGGCCGCTTTCAAGAGCTGAATGAGAGGGGGTATAAACTCGGTGCTATTTGCACGAACTGTGGGAGGGTTGTGATAGGCAATATTTTCTGCAGACCTCTGCTGGGTTGCTGGAAGCATTGCCAGACATGCACTGCAGTTCTACAAGTCCTTCTGCCCCATCATTCTTTCATCTGTGCTGTTCCCTAAAAAGCACTTTGCCCTCTAAACTCCATCATAATGGATGCTTCTGGCAATCCCCAACCTGAGACAAAGGCATTCCTGTGAACTGTAAAATACTAGCAAGCAGGAAAAAAACCCACTATCATGATACCTGCATGGGACCTGCAATCTTTGAGGAGGTGGGGGTGGAGGAAAACAGAGGGAAGCAATGCAACGTTTGACCTGAGAAGAGCAGATCTCCAAAGTCACCTGTAAGTATTTCCTAAAAAGCCCGATGGGCTAGGTTGCAATCCATGATAATAATATATCCCATCTGGGAGAGGTTTTGCCAAGTCTAAAAGTGGGTCATACAAGGGGACAGGTGGTAAGGTCTGAGGAAGATGAAGAAATCTAGCCCTTGTGAATTCTCAAAACTGACCACCCACGTTCCCTTCTTAGATGGGGTCCCAGAAGAGTATGACAGAGATAACAGATGGAGGGAAGAGCAGGTGTAGATAAAGGTAGGAGATGGGGACAGAACTGGGGAATATCAGAAGCTAAGCTGCGTCTTTTTTGAACACCAAGAAAGCAGAAGGAGTTCTATGAAGTTAAAAAAGCTGCCCTGAATTATGCCTTCATATAAAAGGTTTTTCTTTTTATAATTTTATTTGAGGGAGAGAGAGACAGAGCATGAGCTGGGGGGAAGGAGCAAGAGGGAGAGGGAGAAGCAGACTTTCCACTGAGCAGGGAGCCTGATGGAGGGTTCGATTCCAGAACCCCAGGATCATGACCTGAGCTGAAGAGAGACACCTAATCAACTGAGCCACCCAGGCATCCTTCCATATGAAAGTTTGGGAAAACTAATTTCATGTGATAAATAAGCCATAGAAATTATTGAGGTAAAATCTTATCTAAACCTGTAAGAAAAAAAAAATCACTGCTACAGACAATTAAACCATTCCAGAAAGACAGGCCAGCAGAACAGATGAAAACTATAAACTCCTGTATCAATGTGAATCAAAAGACATGAAGAAAATACAAGACATGATCCACTCCCCCCAAAAAAATCAGAATTAGAAAAACAAAGAAATGAAGTGGTAGGACTCAGAAAGAAATAGAAGAAGAAATACCACATGATCC